>NC_036842.1:69269860-69291785 GCF_002910315.2 Salvelinus sp. IW2-2015 | reverse complement strand
CCAGCTGGGTTCTCAGTACATGTAGCTGGGGATTTTAACAAACTAAATTTGAGGAAAAGGTACCAAAATTCGATCAACATATTGATTGCTGTACTCGTGCTGCTAAAACCCTTGACCATTGCTATACTACCTTCTAGAATGCATATAAGGCCCTCCCACGCCCTCCATTCGGCAAATCGGACCACGATTCCATCTTGCTCCTCCCCTCCTATAGGCAGAACCTCAAACAGGAAGGACCCATGGTGAGGACTATTCAACGCTGGTCTGACCAATCGGAATCCACACTTCAAGATTGCTTTGATCACGGGGACTGGGGTATGTTCAGAGTAGCTTCAGAAAATAATATCGACACTCTCCTTCTCCATGGCCGACGTGAGTAAGACATTTAAGCATGTTAACCGTTGAAAGGCTGCCGGCCCAGATGGTATCCCTAGCCGCGTCCTCAGAGCATGTGCAGACCGGCTGGCTGGTGTGTTCACAGATATATTAAATCTCTCCCTATCCCAGTCTGTTGTCCCTACATGCTTCAGGATGGCCACCATTGTTCCTGTACCTAAGAAAGCAAAGGTAATTGAACTAAATGACTATCGCCCCATAGCACTAACTTCTGTCATCATGAAGTGCTTTGAGAGACTAGTCAAGGATCATATCACCTCCACCTTACCTGCCACCCTAGACCCTCTTCAATTTGCTTACCGACCCAATAGATCCACAGACAATGCAATCGCCACCACACTGTACACTGCCCTATCCCATCTGAACAAAATGCATACCTATGTAAGAATGCTGTTCATTGACTATAGCTCAGCGTTCAACACCATTGTACCCTCCAAGCTCATCATCAAGCTCGAGGCACTGGGTCTGAACCCCGCCCTGTGCAACTGGGTCCTGGACTTCCTGATGGGTCGCCCCTAGGTGGAGAAGGTAGGAAACAACACCTCCTCTTCACTGATCCGCAACACTAAGGCTCCACAAGGGTGTGTACACCCATGACTGCATGGCCAAGCACACCTCCACATCAATCATCAAGTTTGCAGATGACACAACAGTAGTAGGCTTGATTACCAACAACGATGAGACAGCCTACAGGGAGGAGGTGAGGGCTTTGGGAATGTGGTGCCAGGAAAATAACCTCTCACTCAACGTCAACAAAACTAAGGAGATGATCGTGGACATCATGAAACCTGCAATGGAGAAGGTTGAAAGCTTCAAGTTCCTTGGCATACACATCACTGACAAACTGAAATGGTCCACCCACACAGACAGTGTGGTGAAGAAGGCGTAACAGCACCTCTTCAACCTCGGGAGGCTAAAGAAATTTGGCTTAACACCTAAAACCCTCACAAACTTTTACAGGTGTACAATTGTAAGCATCCTGTCGGGCTGTATCCTCCCACTCCTCTTTCTATTCTGGTTAGTGCCAGTTTGCGCTGTTCTGTGAAGGGAGTAATACACAGCATTGTACGAGATCTTCAGTTTCTTGGCAATTTCTCGCATGGAATCGCCTTCATTTCTCAGAACAAGAATAGACTGACAAGTTTCAGAATAAAGGTCTTTGTTTCTGCCCATTTTGAGCCTGTAGTCGAACCCACAAATGTTGATGCTCCAGATACTCAACTAGTCTACAGAAGGACCGTTTTATTGCTTCTTTAACAGTTTTCAGCTGTGCTAAAATAATTGCAAAAGGGTTTTCTAATGATCAATTAACCTAGCCCTCACCCTCCGATCCAACAGGTCCCAGACGTGCTCAATGGGATTGAGATCTGGGCTCTTCGCTGGCCATGGCAGAACACTGACATTCCTGTCTTGCAGGAAATCATGCACAGAACGAGCAGTATGGCTGGTGGCATTGTCATGCTGGAGGGTCATGTCAGGATGAGCCTGCAGGAAGGGTACCACATGAGGGAGGAAGATGTCTTCCCTGTAACGCACAGCATTGAGATTGCCTGCAATGACAACAAGCTCAGTCCAATGATGCTGTGACACACCGCCCCAGACCATGACGGACCCACAACCTCCAAATCGATCCCGCTCCAGAGTAGAGGCCTCGGTGTAACGCTCATTCCTTCGACGATAAACGCGAATCCGACCATCACCCCCGGTGAGACAAAACCGCGACTCGTCAGTAAAGAGCACTTTTTGCCAGTCCTGTCTGGTCCAGCAACGGTGGGTTTGTGACCATAGGTGACGTTGCTGCCGGTGATGTCTGGAGAGGACCTGCCTTACAACAGGCCTACAAGCCCTCAGTCCAGCCTCTCTCAGCCTATTGCGGACAGTCTGAGCACTGATGGAGGGATTGTGCGTTCCTGGTGTAACTCGGGCAGGTGTTGTTGCCATCCTGTACCTGTCCCGCAGGTGTGATGTTCGGATGTACCGATCCTGTGCAGGTATTGTTATACGTGGTCTGCCACTGAGGATGATTAGCTGTCTGTCCTGTCTCCCTGTAGTGCTGTTTTAGGCGTCTCACAGTACGGACATCTGCAGTCCTCATGCCTCCTTGCAGGATGCCTAAGGCACGTTCACACAGATGAGCAGGGACCCTGGGCATCTTTATTTTGGTGTTTTTCAGAGTCAGTAGAAAGGCCTCTTTAGTGTCCTAAGTTTTCATAACTGTGACCTTAATTGCCTACCGTCTGTAAGCTGTTAGTGTCTTAACGACCGTTCCACAGGTGCATGTTTATTGAACAAGCATGGGAAACAGTGTTTAAACCCTTTACAATGAAGATCTGTGAAGTTATTTGGATTTTTACGAATTATCTTTGAAAGACAGGGTCCTGAAAAAGGGATGTTTCTTTTTTTGCTGAGTTTATATACTGTACTCTATAATATGCCACTGTATCTTAGTCCAATGCCGCTCTGACATACAGTGGGGAGAACAAGTATTTGATACACTGCCGATTTTGCAGGTTTTCCTACTTACAAAGCATGTAGAGGTCTGTAATTTTTATCATAGGTACACTTCAACTGTGAGAGATGGAATCTAAAACAAAAATCCAGAAAATCACATTGTATGATTTTTAAGTAATTAATTTGCATTTTATTGCATGACATAAGTATTTGATCACCTACCAACCAGTAAGAATTCCGGCTCTCACAGACCTGTTAGTTTTTCTTTAAGAAGCCCTCCTGTTCTCCACTCATTACCTGTATTAACTGCACCTGTTTGAACTCGTTACCTGTATAAAAAACACCTGTCCACACACTCAATCAAACAGACTCCAACCTCTCCACAATGGCCAAGACCAGAGAGCTGTATAAGGACATCAGGGATAAAATTGTAGACATGCAACAGGCTGGGATGGGCTACAGGACAATAGGCAAGCAGCTTGGTGAGAAGGCAACAACTGTTGGCGCAATTATTAGAAAATGGAAGAAGTTCAAGATGACGGTCAATCACCCTTGGTCTGGGGCTCCATGCAAGATCTCACCTCGTGGGGCATCAATGATCATGAGGAAGGTGAGTTATCAGCCCAGAACTACACGGCAGGACCTGGTCAATGACCTGAAGAGAGCTGGGACCACAGTCTCAAAGAAAACCATTAGTAACACACTACACCGTCATGGATTAAAATCCTGCAGCGCACGCAAGGTCCACCTGCTCAAGCCAGCGCATGTCCAGGCCCGTCTGAAGTTTGCCAATGACCATCTGGATGATCCAGAGGAGGAATGGGAGCAGGTCATGTGGTCTGATGAGACAAAAAATAGAGCTTTTTGGTCTAAACTCCACTCGCCGTGTTTGGAGGAAGAAGAAGGATGAGTACAACCCCAAGAACACCATCCCAACCGTGAAGCATGGAGGTGGAAACATCATTCTTTGGGGATGCTTTTCTGCAAAGGGTACAGGATGACTGCACCGTATTGAGGGGAGGATGGATGGGGCCATGTATCGCGAGATCTTGGCCAACAACCTCCTTCCCTCAGTAAGAGCATTGAAGATGGGTCGTGGCTGGGTCTTCCAGCATGACAACGACCCGAAACACACAGCCAGGGCAACTAAGGAGTGGCGCCGTAAGAAGCATCTCAAGGTCCTGGAGTGGCCTAGTCAGTCTCCAGACCTGAACCCAATAGAAAATCTTTGGAGGGAGCTGAAAGTCCGTATAGCCCCGCGATAGCCCCGCGACAGCCCCGAAACCTGAAGGATCTGGAGAAGATCTGTATGGAGGAGTGGGCCAAAATCCCTGCTGCAGTGTGTGCAAACCTGGTCAAGAACTACAGGAAACGTATGATCTCTGTAATTGCAAACAAAGGTTTCTGTACCAAATATTAAGATCTGCTTTTCTGATGTATCAAATACTTATGTCATGCAATAAAATGCAAATTAATTACTTAAAAATCATACAATGTGATTTTCTGGATTCTTGTTTTAGATTCCGTCTCTCATAGTTGAAGTGTACCCATGATAGAAATTACAGACGTCTACATGCTTTGTAAGTAGGAAAACCTGCAAAATCGGCAGTGTATCAAATACTTGTTCTCCCCACTGTATATGTATATTCTTAATCCATTCCTTACTTAGATTTACGTGTATTTTGGGTATATGTTGTGAAACTGTTAGATATCACTTGTTAGATATTACTGCACTTTCGGAGCTAGAAGCACAGTCATTTCACTACACCCGCAATAACATCTGCCTAACACGTGTATGTGACCAATAAAATTTGATTTGAATCTTTCTCCATCCCCTGTGAACTCACTAGAACGGCCTCTACAAATCTTTCTAGAGTAGATAGAGCAGTCCTATAGCTCTGACTCAATGAAAAAGTATAGGCACAGGCAGACAGCAAGGGAGTAGCCTGGGCCATGTTCAGTAGGCCACAACGATTCAGAAGATTCGGAAGAAGAATGATTATGTTATGTAGAACAGACATGCCTCTATCTGACAGGTAGAGTAAGGAATAATGTCAGCTCTCAATTCATGACTATTCTACAGATGTAGGATCTTAATTTGAGCCTGTTTGCTACAGCAGAATAATAAATTAAATTTGAATTATTATGTGTATTATAATTCATGGAGATTTTTGTCAGGGTTGATACATTTTTTGTAAGTGAACATCAAGTCTGAAATTTCAAAGTGAAAATTACAAACTTCAGATGCCTTTTTAAACCTCAAATACACTACAAGTTCTACATTCCCTGGATTGTAGGAAAGTTCTCCTGCAACTGGGTGATCAAATTAAGATCATACATCTGTATCTGCAATGTTTAGGTAGTTACATCCTAATGAGAGTGACCCTGGTAAACACATACTGTATTTTGCTAAGAGACAGCCTTGGAAATAATTGTATCACACTCACACACACACAAAAAGGTACAGGCACGCACGCACACACACAGTCAAAGATACTCTTTCTCTCATCCACCCACCTGTTCTTGTAGGTGGCTCCTCTTTACAATGGAAACCACCAGCACTGAAAAACTCCCAATCAAACTGGAAATAGAAAGTCAAATACCTAAAAACTGATAGTACACAATTATAGCACCATTAATTAACAGTCAATCATGTCATTCAGAATGTTCACAAAGATTGTGTTGGAAAATAAATGCAATCAAATTACAACAGAAAGACATGGAATGCTAGTCTGGGTACAAGTATTTTTAGCTAGCATTCCACTCCTTGCCACTCCTGGCAAGAGTGGAACATAATAGCTGAATAGAGATGGCATCCAGGCTAATAGAATTTAATTTAGGAATATCAAATCATAAAATGTAATGTAGGCCTACACCATGTCCTATAAACCATCAGAATAACTAGCAGGTAATATATGCCTGGACACACACATACACTGTGGAGGCTGCTTGGTTGAGGGTATGTAGTAAAAGGGGGGAGCTGTCCAAGTGGACTGGGTGCTGAAAGGGGAGGCAGGGGCTTGGGTGGGCGTGGGGCCGTGTCCTGATCAACTGGAGGCTAACAACTCAAGAATCACTCACTGATCAAGACCTCTGCATTCAGATGTAGGCTACATGCATTCAAATGAAGATTTTATTTCTAAAACGCTATATCCGCTGCTATATGTGGGGCGGCAGGTAGCCTAGCGGTTAATATTGGTGGGCCAGTAACTGAAAGGTTGCTGGTTCAAATCCCAGAGGCGACAAGGTGGGAAAAACTGCCGTTCTGCCCTTGAGCAAGGCAGTTAACCCTGAACAACAGCTGGTCCCCGGGCGCCGTGGACGTTGATTAAAGCAGCCCCCGCACCTCTCTGATTCAGAGGGAATGGGTTAAATGCGGAAGACGCATTTTGTTGAATGCATTCAGTTGTGCAACTGACTAGGTATCACCTTTCCCTATATCCCAAAATGTGTGTTTTTTCACTAGAAATTATTGCTTTTGGGCACCTTCATGTGTGTGTAAAATATTACTGTTAATCGATTTTAGATGTGTGCAAAATGTTAGTATATATATTTTTTTCAAACCTATATATCCATTTTTAGCTGGAATGGAATGTTAATTTGCTGTAAATTTGACTGTGAAATGTGGTTGTCTCACCTTGCTATCTTAAGATGAATGCACTAACTGTAAGTCACACTGGATAAGGGAATCTGCTAAATGACTAAAATGTAAATCATTCATTAAAAAACATATTGATGTCACTAATGTATCATAAAAAAAATACATTTAACCGTGTAAAACCTCCCACTGGGCACAGACATCAATTCAATGTCTTTTCCACGTTGGTTCAAATTCATTTCATTGAAATGATGTGGAAACAACGTTGATTCAACCAGTGTGTGCCCAGTGGGCTAGCCGTACTACTTGTTTCTCTGAGTGAAGCAGATAGCATTTAGCAAAAACATGATTATTTGTCTCTCTAAAATGAAACCATCAAGTGACAGATTTAACAACCTCATGCCATGATTTGATAGTGAAAACACACACCAATCTCTTTCATAAGTTCTTTAAACAATAAAAGCTAATTGGTAAACATTTCTGAAAATGGATATATAGCATTTTGGAATGAAACCCTTCAAATATAATACGTCGAGAAATATAACAAAGTTGTCTCCAAAATGACACATATCAAACTTGACCCTAAATAAACAAAACACATCAAGCAGTTCTTTGCAGCCAAACAACAAACCCCTTATCTACTATGCAGGATTAAAAGACAGCATAGTCGTGCTGTAAAGAGCTAGAGTTAGGCATGGCCAACACAGTGCCTTATATATTGAGTTATGATAAGTTATGATAAATTGCGTTAGACACATGCATGTCAAGTTGCTCAATTGGTCTGACTGGCAACACTGCAGAAATAAAAGATAAAATGACTGGAGGCCAACCATGTTATTATGAGATGACACGTGTGTGACGTCAACTTCTCAGTTGTGTAATTTACTAGTCTACATTTTCAACAACAACCAAAACAAACTCAAATATTTTCTGGACTAGCCTACTATAAATTGGTTTGATTTGAAAACGCATAGCCTAGGTAAGACTATTTGCACAACACAGAACAGTTACATTTAGAAACACTAACACTTAGACCTAAACGTTCTCAAATCTTAGCTGACATGCAACACTTTACATCCATGTGTCACAGATAGCCTATGGGTGTGTAAAGTCAGTTTTGCTTACCTTATAGACAGAGATACCAGGTACACAGTCGAGAGACCAGTGATCTACATAAAGAAAACATTTCAGAATCAATTCAATAGTGTGCCGAAATAGCCATAAAACAGAATGAGCCTGGGCTTATAGCTAACTCCTTTGCTGCTCTGTGAGATTTTTCAATGGGGATTTTATAGCTATAACTACAATGTAAATAGGGTTAGACTACACATCAATGTACTTGCACTAATGATTGAAAAAATTGTTCTTACCTGGTCATTGCTTAAATATCGATTCAAACTCATAGTGAATGAGCCGCACAATTGCCACCTAGGCAAAGTTAACCAAAGCGCACCCGTCCTTTGTCTGAAAAAAATAAATCGTTATCCTTGAAGTCCACAGCACAAAAGATATGATTCTTTCTATACATCTGAGTGGGTTATTAACAGGCGGCCCGCCCACGGCACCAAGACGCCTGCGCCTTGGACCTGTCTGTCACATGTCGATTTACCTTTGCGGCAAAAATCCCCACACTGGACAGGTGTAGGAATTTCCCTTCGGAAATGCCGTGCATGGCGGACAGTCGATGAGCCAGGTCTCATACTGGTTTGGAGAAGACCAGAGCGAGTTGGCTATAGATAACTCTATACATCCTATAATAATAACTGTATAGCCTATAAGTTATTTATTTGTTTGGCATAGGCTACATTATGCATGCACCAGTTTTTAATGGGACACACCTAAAATGCAGTAAAAACATTGTTTACTCTAAACACCGGGTTAACACGTTTCTCAGTGATAGTAGTTGCCCTACTTAGCCAAGCAGCACACTCCTGATAACACCTACATCTCAGGTTTTGCTCAACTGTTGCACAGAACGTGTGTGTGTGCTTGCTTGTTTATGTTTCATATACTCTCTATAAAGTGTGACATTGGTCACTGCCCATTGCAGAAACAAACACATGACATCCCTCACACTTCACCAGAATGTAATGGCATGCATGATGAGGAGGATTAACAAATTAATTATACCCTGTGAAGTTCAATTGGGCTGTCAGAAGATATGGTGCGCTGAGAAATACTAACCAAAGAGGGTCTATCTATCTGATCAGACGTCATTAGTTCGCGTTGCAATAACAGCGAACCCGTGTTGTAATCTGACATCTGCTGGCACACAATGTAACTGCAAATAATCCGTGTGAACAACAAGTAACATTTTTACCTCAAAACATTATGTGACACAAACGGGTAGTGATGGATCGGTCGAACCTGTACATGCAGAGTCGTTTTACTTACGATCATGTCTGCTCAAGACAAAATGCATTAGTTTAATATTGCTGTTGTCCATCACCACGTTGGCCCAAATGCTAATAAAGTTGAGTCAAATCGATGACGTTGGGAGTTCCACGTTGGCCCGGACGTGGCAGCATCAGAGGACAGAAACGATTCTTGCTTGGGAGTCACAAACAGAAAGATTCAGACCAATTGTCTCAAGAACGACAAGAATTTAGAAAAGCTTTCTGTAATAATTTTAGACATTCACGCACAACATGGGGCTCCTAATCTCGTCAGTTTTTACCAGACTGTTCGGCAAGAAACAGATGAGAATACTTATGGGTAAGTGTCGGATGTTAGCTGGCTAACTGTGGCTTTCAAATGTACGCCAACGTTACTGGAGAACATCACGGGAGTCTTTAGTGAGTAACTAACATATAACGTTGTGTATATAAAACAAAACGTTGATTTGTTGGACCCAAATGGTGTAGGTAGAATAGTAACGGTGACCAGTTCGCTAACAGTAGCTAACGTTAGTTCATAGTTGTCCAAAAATGTGTTAGCTGCTACGTAGCTAACTTTTTGGTGGTTGATTTGTGTCAACAAACTCGGCAGAAAGTTCAAAATGTTAACTAGCTAGGTAGCCCGCGGGTATAGAAAAAAAAATGGAAAGCTAACCGGCTAACGTTAGTTACCAAAAATTGTGTTTCTTGGTCTGTCGTCGTGAGTGACAAGCTAGTTCTAGCTCACGTTAGTAAGCCATCTGTTTAGCTAACGTTAGCTATCCGTCATTTGCTTGTGGGTTTTGTATCTTCATGCAGCTGTCGACACGGATAAGATACACCGTTAATAACTACAATAAAAGTGTCCATTTAATATATATATATATATATATTTTAATTATATCTCATTCTCATATATATATGCACGTTCTTGCTTGCAGTTATGTGAGAATGAGATATAATGTTCAAAATAAATATGTTTGTTTTTTCAGTGGGTTTGGATGCTGCAGGGAAAACTACTATCTTGTACAAACTGAAGCTGGGAGAAATAGTGACCACCATTCCAACTATCGGTAAAACACACACACACACCTTTCACCCTCCAGTCTCAAATCAAACTGTATTGGTCACATACACATGTTTAGCAGATGTTATTGCTGGTGTAGTGTAATACTTGTCTTTCTAGCTCCAACAGTGCAGTAATATCTAACAATTTCACAACAATACAGACATCTAAGTAAAGGAATATATTAATATATGGATGAGCAATGTCAGAGTGGCATAGACTAATATACAGTAGAAGAGAATAAACTATACACAAATGAGATGAGTAATGCAACATATGTAAACATTATTAGTGACTAGTGTTCCATTTATTAGTGGCCAGTGATTTGAAGTCTATGTATGTAGGCAGCAGCCTCTAATGTGCTTGTGATGGCTATTTAACAGTCTGATGGCCTTGAGATAGAAGCTGTTTTTTAGTCTCAACTGCTCTTGCTTTGATTTCCATTGTTAGCTTTAAATCAAGGTATAATTGACTTAGGTAGGCTATTGGACTGTCACTAACCACATTCATGCACTAGTCTATAGATATAATAATATATTGCCATTTATATATAATACATGGGATTGACATTTAGACCTAATGCATCTCTTTGGTATGTGTGACAGGCTTTAACGTGGAGACGGTGGAGTATAAGAACATCTGCTTCACGGTATGGGATGTGGGTGGTCAGGACAAGATCAGACCCCTCTGGAGACACTACTTCCAGAACACACAGGTAAACGCACACACCAAAAGAGAACCAGGGTGGCTACAGCCTACTCTTTTTCTTCTCTCATGTAATGCCTCAGGGCATCCTCCTCCTCTGACTGTCCTGCTCTGACTGTGTTCATCCCTCACTCAGGGTCTGATCTTTGTAGTAGACAGCAACGACAGAGAGAGAGTGGCTGAGTCTGCAGAGGAGCTCTCTAAAATGGTAGGTATATTTACTCTATGTATGATATGTAGTTGATGACAGGTATATTTACTGATGGTATGTAGTTAATGATGGGTGTATTTACTGTTATGGTACGTAAGGCCTATAGACTTGCCAAGTGTCTTGGCTGGGTCTATTTATAATTGAGTGGACATTGAACCTGAAACTTAGTGTGAAACAAATTATTTAATCACAGAGCACAGTGTTGACTTTCTGAGCAAGAGCTCATTATCTCAACTAGTGATCTAATCACTCTCCCCCTCCCCTCAGCTCCAGGAGGATGAGTTGAGAGAAGCAGTGTTGCTGGTGTTTGCTAACAAGCAGGACCTTCCCAATGCTATGGCCGTCAGCGACCTTACAGACAAACTGGGACTGCAGAGCCTCCGCAGCAGAGTGGTGAGTATGTGAGACATAGGCATGCAGGCATGCTTTTTCTCAATGTTGATCCTTTTCTCTCATGCTCTCTTCCTTCTCAGTGGCACGTGCAAGCGACCTGTGCGACCCAGGGCACAGGACTGTATGAAGGACTGGACTGGCTTTCCAACGAGCTGTCCAAGCAATAACACCGGACATCACACAAGAGAAAAGCAGAGAAGGAGAGGGAGAACCACAGAGATAGACTGACACCTTCAATCAAGACAAGTTTGTTCTTGAATAACTTGTGCCCCTAGAATGGACAGGACTTGTGGACAATGCAATCAATACATATAGGAACATCTTATTTACTACTATTTTTACTTCGCTTTCTTTTACCATTATCCCTTCAAATACTCTAATCTTCACTTTTTCCCAACCTCATATCTTGCAGCAGATAAACTGATGCTTTCAGTTGCATGTTTAGCAAATGGCTGCTCTGAGACACCTCTGTAAAGTGTTCTGCTGGGTTGACGTTACCCCCAACCACTGATCCTGGGTCAGACCTTTTTAAATCTGCCTATGGTTAAGTATCAGGATTGGGGGTGTTGTAATCTGATCCTAGATCTGTGGTTAAGGGAAACTTCTACTGCAAACTGTTCAGCTACACTAGACCTCATGGACAGTTTCACTGAAACAACCCTGGCCCTTTACCTCTCACCCCCGTGACTTCACTCCCATGAGATTTCACCTATGTAAGGGACCGAAGCTTCTAGAATGAGATGAAGAATAAAATGACAATGATGTCATAAATCTCCAGATGTTTGAGGAAGTCTTTCTGCACTGGGAGCCAAATGGAACTCCTCCCAGTGAATGGAACACAATGGAACCACTGGAAACAGTTTGCTCCTGGTACTACCAGTTTTCGCCATCTTTTTGTAGGGTTGCTTTGCTCTGGGCTCGCCACATAGAAAAGAGATGCTTGACTAATGTATTTTTATTTTTTAAATGGGCCACAATTATGTAATAACCCATTTCCTTATGTGCTACGATGTAAGCTGTGGGAAGCTGAAATTAGTAGGTAGAAGTTGCCACTATACATTGAAACAGGTGTTTGATACTTTTCCATCCCCCTAATGATTCAGGTTAGGATGGTTAATCTGATCCAGGATCTGTGATTAGTACAACTTCTACTGCAAATGAGCTGAAACCACTTAAAAATGTGTCAAGTCTAGTGAGAATGTGCACCTCCTAACCCAGACTGTGGCCCTGTTCAAATACTTAGGTGCTTTCTTTCCTCTCGGCCATCTTTGAGGTTATTACATATCTGAAGTATTGGCTTTAAATAATGGTGTCAATGAAGGAAGGAAAGGGAAGAAGGCTGAAGGATGTGTTTTCTAACCTTTGGAACCGGGCCAATATCAGTGTTGTATAGTTCAGTGGCATGCTTTGGCTCAGCAGTGCTTGCTTGTGGCTGGGCACACTCTTCTGATATTTGATGGCTGTTGTTGTTGTGCTTAATCTGACCCTCCCCCACACACCCCTGCTGTATCTCCCTGAGCTGTGCATACATTCCAACTGACGGATGCTTTTTGAAACTGCATAAAGCTGCCACACAACTTTTGAATGATGTGATAACTAATTATGTTTTTCAAAACATGTATAAATAAATTCACCTGTTAAATTGTCTTTTTCTGAGGATTTAACTTTAAATTGACAGAGCTTGTGTTTTGAATGTGATGATATGGATATTTCAGTTTGTGTATGTAATTCTCTTTGAAGATTGCGTTTAGGAATGTGTAATGTACACATGCTCCATGTTCGGCAGCCCAAAGCTTTAGGTCTCTCCGGCTGAAGTGAATCAGCTCCTCCCTTCTGGCATAGTTCCAAAGCCAACACTAGAGAAACCTGAAGGGTGACTGTGCACATTGCCACTCAGCCAGGGTGTAGGTGAATCTGGAATTAGATGAAACAAGGATGAAATGGACTTGTCTAATGTGCTTGACCTCCCAGAGTGCCTGACACAGATTTTACCTTAAGTATAGAGGGGGTGTGACACTATAATACATCCTGCCACGTCTTGGTATTTTCTTGGTTAAATATTTAGTATTTTGTGCAGTGTCACTTCAGGTTATTTCTGTTGGGGGAAGTTGGGTACATTGTGTTTGTGTGGGAGCAGTCAGTATCGATATGAAATGTGACTGTGAGAATGCTATATTTGTCTTTCAGTTCAAGGACAGATACATCATTTGTTAAAGTGGATTAGTCAAATGCTACAGTAATCTTCACAAGTTTCCTTTTATTTGTGTGTTACGTACGCATCTAGGAAGAGGGAACGCAACACCCTGCTACAACTCAACTCCCCGTGGAGTGAAAGAGGTATGGGATTGTAGGTGCGAGTAAGGATGACAAATGCAGAGAATTTACCATTTACAGGGAATTTATTCCTTCACACGGTAACTTTGGGGGAAAGGGGCTGAACGGAACCAAAGCAAAGTAAGTAAATGTCAAAGCCCCCTCTCCTACCTTACCTGCCTACCCAGTACTTACCTATCTTAGCACCACCTGGTACGCTAACCAAAATACAGGGGGTGGTCCGCCCAGGTCTTACCTAGTGTGTATAGACAGTAAATACTACAGGTTATGTATGTCCACAGGCCTCTTGCCTAAGCACTCCCTAGGTGCCTTCCCCCTGGGAACAAATGAAACAGAATATTACAAACAATTTCACCCCAAAAAACTCTGAGAACCAACATAGGACATCAAATAAGCTCTATCTGACTGAGCAACAAACTAACACAGAACATATCCATCAGCTCTCTCAGCAACAACTTACATAGTAAATCTCTTTCTGAGAAAGAACCAACATATGATATAGCCCTCAGTTCTATCTCTTACAAAGGAACACTGGCTTTTATAGCTGGAGAAGGAGTCTGTAATGGGGTCAGCGGGGTCAGCTCCAATTAGCAATGGCCGACCATTCAGCTGCTTGGGGGACTTTCAGGAAGCCATCCTGAAACACACATACCAAAAAAAAACACAACACAGAAACTGGGGAACGTAACATTGTGTAACTGCAAATACATACTTTTTGAATAGGCCATGTTACTCATTACTTCAAAAGCATCAACAAAAAAACAATGCATCGGGATTAATTTCTAATATACAGGAAGAAATACTTAAAATGATCATCCTCACAACAACATAATATTTAACAGTTGGTTGTTGCAGTTTATTGTAATTGACACACTGATCACATGATAATTAATATGGGGTTACGGCACGCATTCAATTTAGGGTATGGCCATAGGAACTGACTTCCCACTGGGCACACACTGGTTGAATCAACGTTGTTTTCACGTAATTTCAATGAAATTACATTGAATTGAGGTCTGTGCCCAGTAGGTCTATTTAATTTTAGGACGTTTATAAGTGTTGTTTTCCACAGATAATAAAGCGTGGAACAAAACGTTAATTTGAAATGTAAAGTTGCTGATGTGAAAGTTACAGTATTTATATACAGGACAGGATTTGATGTCAGGAGCTTTGTATTTTATTGCCTTCTAAAAAGAACAGGTACTTATTCTGAGAACCATGTTTCTTAGAGCTTGGTGATAGCGTGGTTGTCCTATGGTTTGCATACCTTCCCACAACTTTCTGGTTATGGTGCAGAATAGTTGCTTTGCTTTGGAACATTCTCAGCACATTTAAGGAACTTGACAAAATAACGTTACATTTTGGTAATGATCTCCAACTGATTTGACATTGGCAATGTTCTCAATAGTTCAGAGAACGTTAAGAAACAACGGTCTCCTGTGGGAATTTCAGTTCTTCATCATAACGTTTCCTACAGGTTTCGTCATGGTTCTATTTTAGAAAACAGTTGATGTCCTTGCCCGCGCGTAAATATAATTAGCATAATATAAGATACATCTTTTTGCATGGGCTGCGTCTTCCGCATCTGCGGTGGAAGAGTTACAGGGTTTTTTGTTAGACCAGGGGACATCCTCTGTAGCGTCCGAACCATTTGGGGTTTGCTCTATGACCCCCACAAGCCTCACAAGACTCCCTGCAAGCTAAAAATAAATGTTCCCAGAACAGGCCAAATCTTCACTTCCGTTCTCAGAACGTAATTTATGGCTACGTTCCCAGATCCAATGGGAAACCCAAAACGTACTCTCCCACAACTTCCAACGAACCAAATGTGCTAGCTGGGTAGAAACCTAGAAACCAAATAAACTCTATCTGAGTAAAGGAGAGGCAGCAGAGAAACGAAACTTAGACAGACTTTGCTGGAAACAAAACTGAAGGGAACGAAGAAACGTTGTGTGGCAAAGAGCCACTGTGCTCAGCCCGATCACACCCACACGCCCACACACACAATGCAGGCTGAGGGTGTTAGCTGCTTTCCTGTGGCTCTCAGAATTGCAATGACAGATGAGGAGGAGGGGAGGGTTTTTTCAAGGTATAAAAGGAGGTTACAATGTTTGATCTGTCCTTTGTATCCTGCGGAGCCCTCCGCTTAAGGATTTGGGTGAGTTTCCTTTCCATCGAGATCTAAGAGCTTGTATAGAGAGTGATTTGTTTTATGTGCTTTGCCATTCCGTTTGTATACATTTCAATATCATCAAACCCAAATATTGTGTTTGTTTTGTTGTACTTTTACAGTTACAAGAATAGGTTACTGTTTTTTCTTTAGAGTCAAATGTCTATAGTACAAGATAACTTTGACAAGACTATAATACATGGTAAGAGCATTTGTTAAACATCAATGCTGTACCAGGGGGATGTATCACTGTCGCCTGCGTCACTCACATCTCTGTGCATCCTTCCTTTTGTTGCAGGACTGGTGACCCTCTGTCAGGTCACTATGGAGTTCCCACTCTGTTTGCTTGCTGTGTATTTTCTTGTAAGTATCTCACATTGACAGCATGCATGTGTCGGTGATGAATAACCCTTTATGGACAATAAAGATGTATAGAATTTTTAAATGAAACTCTAAACATACTACATTGTAGGGTCAGAGTTGTCTTGTGGACTGACTGTGACTAAACCAAGTCTTGTCCCACAGTGAAGAGGAGGAGAGGAGGAGGAGGACAGGAGATGAAAAGCCTGCTCCCAAGGGCAGGTCACTGGGTCCCTGGCCATGTCCTGGTAGGGGGTGTTGGGAGTCTGTCCCCTAGCAGGTACTGACCCTCAGCATGACCTCGCAGGACCTGGTCAGTCGGGCCTGGTGAGCAGAGCCAGGAGCTGCAGATCAGCTGATCCGCAGCGACCTTGACGCACCGACGAACCCAAGCACCAGACACCTGAAGACACCTGAGACGACTAGATGAAGCTCATCCAAAGCACAAAGCTTATATTACTTACCTGAATACTTAAACGAAATGTACCCTAGAATGCCGCCAGATGAAGAACCATTCTTTTCTTTTTTTGGTTGGCTTCTGGTTGTCTGCGTTGCTTGGTTTCGGCGGCTCATGGGGGGCCTGCTGAAGAAAACGCATTCCCAAATACACTGCAATGCTGAACGCATAATTTCCATGAAAATGTAAAAATGTTAAATAAAAATAGAAAAAAACATTGCAACATGAACAAACTTACCTGTGCCGTTTGTTCTGTAGTTGTCATTTTGGGTATTTATACACTCTGATATTGATGCCACATTGCAGAGAACAGCTGCAAAGTTTTAACATCGCAAATAATACTTACAGTTAGTAGTGTAGTGCAAGTAAATAATATCCAAGCCACTTGACACATCTTTAAACTCATACATACTGACAATTTAATATCAGTCTCAGTGCATTATTTTATTTTACTTTTTTCTAATTAGCTTTATGTAGGCCTAGATTAGCATGTCGTTTAGCTTCCTCTGTTTGTTAGGTAAATACAGTACTTCCTTGAACAGGACGGCCCTCTCCAGACGCGCATGCACGCACACATGCCCAAGCGCACACACGTCATAGTTTGGTTTTGTTGTGTTGTCTTTGTTCAGTACATAGTAACCAAAGAAGATCCACTCTATCTGAGAAAAGCAGAGGCAATGCAGAATTTAAACTAAACAATGGACTTTGATGGAAATGAAAGTAAAGCTTGCAGACACAATGCAGGCTGCTGCGTGTGTGAGGTGCTGTCATACAGGGCTAGACAGTTCAGAGTATAGGATGAGGGCAGTGGAGGCTCCTCAGAGGAGGAAGGGGAGGACCATCCTCAGTGAATTTCATAATTTTTTAAAAGTAAAACATTAAAAAAGTTATCCTTTTTAGATTAAGTTATACTAAATATATTCACGTAACCAAATAATTTATTAAAACTATACTTTGCAAAAAAGGTCTACAGTAGCCTCAACAGCACTCTGTAGGGTAGCACCATGGTGTAGCCGGAGTACAGCTAGCTTCCGTCCTCCTCTGGGTATATTGACTTCAATACAAAACCTAGCAGGCTCATGGTTCTCACCCACTGCCAGTAATTATGACAACTTCCGGAGGAGCATGAACTGACATGTTGCCCACCAAATCAAAGGATCGGAGAATGAATACAGTACTGAAAGCATAAGCTACAGCTAGAAAGCACTGCAGTGCATAAAATGTGGTGAGTAGTTGACTCAAAGAGAGAGAAAGGCAATAGTTGAACCGTAAAAAAAAAAAAATTCATCCAAAATGAAGGAGAAGCAAGAGAGAAGTAGACATATTTCATTTTTTTTGTTCACTTTCAGTTTCATTTACTTAGCTAGCAAATGCAGCTAGCTAGTTTAGCCTAATGAAACACCCTGCTCAAACAGAGGGATGCTATCTTAGCTAGCTGGCTATGACTATCCAACGCAACACTGGCTATGACCCCCCCCCCTGCTCCTGAGAGTGGGGGTCACCCAGTGTGGCCTCTTGACTTTTTCCACATTTTTTTATGTAACAGCCTTATTCTGAAGTGGATTAAATAAATAAACATCCTCAGCAATCTACACACAATACCACATAATGACAAAGCAAAAACAGGTTCCAAGAAATGTTTGCAAATGTATAAAAAATGATCTTATTTACATAAGTATGCAGACCCAATGCTATGAGACTCGAAATTGAGCTCAGGTGCATCCTGTTTCCATTGATCATCTTTGAGATGTTTCTACAACCTGATTGGAGTCCACCTGTGGTAAATTCAATTGATTGGACATGATTTGGAAAGACACACACGGGTCTATTTTAAGGTTCCACAGTTGACAGTGAATTTCTGCGCAAAAACCATGCCATGAGGTGGAAGGAATTGTCCGTAGAGCTCCGAGACAGGATTGTGTCTAGGCACAGATCTGGGGAAGAGTAGCAAAACATTTCTGCAGCATTGAAGGACTCCAAGAACACAGTAGCCTCCACTTTTCTTAAATGGAAGAAGTTTGGAGGAGCCGGCAGCCCGGCCAAACTGAGCAATCGGGGGAGAAGGGCCTTGGTCAGGGGGGTGAGAGAGCTCTAGAGTTCCTCTGTGGAGATGGGGAAACCTTCCAGAAGGACAACCATCTCTGTAGCACTCCACCAATCAGGCCTTTATGGTACAGTGGCCAGACGGAAGCCACTCCTCAGTAAAAGGCACATGACAGCCCGCTTGGAGTTTGCCAAAAAGCACCTAAAGACTCTCAGACAATGAGAAACAAGATTCTGTGGTCTGATGAAACCAAGATTGAACTTTGGCCTGAATGCCAAGCATCACATCTGGAGGAAACCTGGCACCATCCCTACGGTGAAGCATGGTGGTGGCAGTATCATGCTGTGGGGATGTTTTTCAGCAGCAGGGACTGGGAGACTAGTCAGGATCAAGGCAAAGATGAACGGAGCAAAGCACAGAGAGATCCTTAATGAAAACCTGCTCCATAGCTCTCAGGACCTCAGACTGGGGGCGAAGGTTTACCTTCCAACAGGACAACAACCCTAAGCACACAGCCAGGACAACGCAAGAGTGGCTTCAGGACAAGTGTCTGAATGTCCTTGAGTGGCCCAGCCAGAGCCCAGACTTAAACCTGATCGAACATCTCTGGAGAGACCTGAACATAGCTGTGCAGCAACTCTCCCCATCCAACCTGACAGAGCTTCAGAGGATCTGCAGAGAAGAATGGGTGAAACTCCCCAAATAAAGGTCTACCCAAGTAGACTCGAGGCTGTAATCGCTGCCAAAGGTGCTTCAACAAAGTACTGAATAAAGGGTCTGAATGCTTATGTAAATGTAATATTTCAGTTTTTATTTGTAATAAATTAGCAACATTTATTAAAACTTGTTTTTGCTTTGTCATTATGGGATATGGTGTGTAGATTGATTTTAGAATAAGGCTGTAACGTAACAAAATGTGGAAAAAGTCAAAGGGTCTGAATACTTTCCGAAGGCACTGTGTATTGGAACTATGACTGTTGTCACAGAGATAGATAGAGAACTCATCATGGGTATAATGCGTTTTAGCATGGACTCTGCCATTGAGGGCATCTACCATTTTAAAGTGGTCAACTGGATGGGGATTGCTATAAGTTGGGAACCAGCCAATGAAGAAGAAGAGAATTGACTACTTTAAAATGGAGATCTGCCCATGCTGTCGCAGACACTGTAATGGCACAGATAGAAAGATGAGTCCTTTATCTATCTCTATGGCCTGTTATTCACACACGTATCTGCCCTCTCATTGACTAGAATGATCCAATCTGATCTCGCCTTCTCCCGCATGCCTTCAATCTTTGAGGAGATGTATTTCCATTGCTAGAGCGGTCTTTAGATAGAGCTAATTTTGACTTTGTGGCTGTGGAATCTAGTGGAAACCAACGTTATGGGGCCCCAGGACCATGTTTGGGAAACCCTGGGCTAAGAGATAACCGTAAAAGAAACAGGATATACAATGAAAGAATACAGGACAGAAGGTACATAAACGAGCCCAGGGTTTACACATTCTTCACACTGGATTCCCCTTTTATGACTATAGCTACACCACAAACCGGGATGTGGACATAAAGCTGGTATAAGGGTTAGGGTTGAGTGTTAGGGTTGAACCGAGATGGTGACTGGCTTCTACCCCTGCCATAGTTCTGCGTCATGTAAGGATTCCTGTAAAAAAAGTGAGCGTATGCAGCAGCTCTGCCACTGGCAACAGTACACTATCAAACAGTTACTCACATGCAGCTCTTCTCACGTCATTTACCTTATCTCTTGTCCATGCAATAAGCAATATGGGAACAAAACCAATAGACAGATAAGAACACGTATTAAAGATGTAAAGATGGCGCCGGAGAAGAACATTTTACGTGCACCCAACCAATTGTGTTTTTATGTTTGTTTATTTGCATTGTTTGTAACTTTTTTTTTAACTCATTTTGCACATAATGTTACTACTACGTCTCTTATGACCAAAAATAACTTCTGGACATCAGGACTGTGATTACTCACCACGGAGTGGCAGAATCCTTTTTTTCCTTTAACGAGCCTGACAAGGCCGACGCGAACGATATACTGCTATCTCGGGAACAGGGCCAGATCCCCGTGATTTGCGTGAAGAGGTGGCGGAGATAAAGGGGCCGGAGGGTGGGCTGCCTTCTGAGAATTCGTAGGTGATCGAATAAACTCCCACTTCCTTCCATTCTGCTAGCAAACGTGCAATCTTTGGACAATAAAATAGATGACCTACGCGGAAGATTAAACTACCAACGGAACATTCAAAACTGTCATATCTTATGCTTCACGGAGACGTGGCTGAACGACGACACTATCAACATACAGCTGGCTGGTTATACGCTGCACCGGCAGGATAGAACAGCGGCGTCTGGTAAGACAAGGCGCGGCGGACTATGTATTTTGTAAATAACAGCTGGTGCACGATATCTAAGGAAGTCTCGAGCTATTGCTTGCCTGAGGTAGAGTATCTCATGATAAACTGTAGACCACACTATCTACCTAGAGAGTTTTCATCTGTATTTTTTGTAGATGTTTACATACCACCACAGTCAGAGGCTGGCACTAAGACAGCATTGAATGAGGTGTATTCCGCCATAAGCAAACAAGAAAACGCTCACCCAGAGGCGGCGCTTCTAGTAGCCGGGGACTTTAATAAAAGGAAACTTAAATCCGTTTCAACAAATTTCTATCAAAATGTTAAATGTGCAACCAGAGGGAAGAAATCTCTGGACCACCTTTACGCCACACACAGAGACGCATACAAAGCTCTCCCTCGCCCTCCATTTGGCAAATCTGACCATAATTCTATCCTCCTGAATCCTGCATACAAGCAAAAATTAAAGCAGGAAGCACCAGTGACTAGATCAATAAAAAAGTGGTCAGATGAAGCAGATGCTAAGCTACAGGACTGTTTTGCTACCACAGACTGGAATAAGTTCCGGGATTCCTCCGATGGCATTGAGGAGTACACCACATCAGTCATTGGCTTCATCCATAAGTGCATAAGTGACTGTACGTACATATCCCAACCAGAAGCCAGGGATTACAGGCAACATTGGCACTGAGCTAAAGGCTAGAGCTGCTTTCAAGGAGTGGGAGTCTAATCCGGAAGCTTATAAGAAATCTCGCTATGCCCTTCGACAAATCATCAAACAGGCAAAGCGTCAATACAGGACTAAGATCGAATCATACTACACTGGCTCTGACGCTCGTCAGATGTGGCAGGGCTTGCAAACCATTACAGACAACAAAGGGATGCACAGCCGCGAGCTGCCCAGTGACATGAGCCTACCAGATGAGCTAAACTACTTCTATGCTCGCTTCGAGGCAAATAACACTGAAACATGCATGAGAGCACCAGC
>NC_036842.1:69093897-69265335 GCF_002910315.2 Salvelinus sp. IW2-2015 | reverse complement strand
ATCCCTACATCCACATAACCCTAGTTTTCATGTAGGTTACTACTAGAGTGGTAATACATCGTAGGCCTATTTACAGCAATATATTAGTCAGCATTATTACCTTTATGTCCACATCCAGGCTCAAAAGATTAAAACAAATATATACAGTGGGGCAAAAAAGTATTTAGTCAGCCACCAATTGTGCAAGTTCTTAAAAAGATGAGAGAGGCCTGTATTTTCATCATAGGTACACTTCAACTATTACAGACAAAATGAGAAAAAGAAATCCAGAAAATCACATTGTAGGATTTTTTATTTGCAAATTATGGTGGAAAATAAGTATTTGGTCAATAACAAAAGTTTATCTCAATACTTTGTTATATACCCTTTGTTGGCAATGACAGAGGTCAAACGTTTTCTGTAAGTCTTCACAAGGTTTTCACACACTGTTGCTGGTGTTTTGGCTCATTCCTCCATGCAGATCTCCTCTAGAGCAGTGATGTTTTGGGGCTGTGCTTGGCAACACGGACTTTCAACTCCCTCCAAAGATTTCTTCTATGGGGTTGAGATCTGGAGACTGGCTAGGCCACTCCAGGACCTTGAAATGTAGGATTGGATTGACCGTGTTACTGGCTGTAGATTAAAGTAGGATCAGGATAGGGGTAGTCTAATCTAGACTGCACAGGTCTCTTTTGATAGAGGAGTATTGGTTGTGAAACCTAATCCAGTCATTTTAGATATAGGAATAAGAGATTGGTAGTAGTAGAGGGGCCATCAATGGAATGCTAGTCCTTGATTATTGCCCTCGCATTGACTGCACCCACTTGGGACTGTTCGAATAGTTTGCAATGCATCATTCCTTTCTCCCTAGTTATGGCTGAACTGAGTGGCACATAGAAAATGATAGAGGACTCTTCTTTATATCTGTCCCATTATGCCATATGTGAGTGCACGGGCAGCGTCATTGAGGCCATCTCCATTCTGAAGAAGTCCATTTTCTTCTTCTTCTACTTCCATGAGTTGGTAAATAAACCAAAAGGGTAAATACTGCCACTTGGAGTGTGTTGTTTGAACAGGTATAAAGCCAAGGTTGGCGATTTACTGCCGCAACCAGCTATGGAATGTTTGCTCACAAGCATAATTCATTGGCTGATCCCTTCTGATGACCTGGATGGAATTATGTGATCCTTCCTTAAAGATATTCTCAGGTACTTTGTATACTTTTTAGCCAGCAGTACTAAAAGTAGCACTCACGAGCCAAAAGTTGTCCCTGAAAATTGTGTACGACGTCACATACTGTGCATTTGGAAAGTATTGAGACCCCTTAACTTTTTCCACATTTTGTTACGTTACAGCCTTATTTGAAAATTTATTAAACAGTTTTTTCCCCTCATCAATCTACACACAATACCCCACAATGACAAAGCGGGAAAAAAAGAAAAAAAAATGTCGAACGTTTTCAACATAAAACACTGAAATATCACATTTACATAACTATTCAGACCCTTTACTCAGTACTTTGTTGAAGCTCCTTTGGCAGCGCTTACACAATTACAACCTCGAGTCTTCTTGGGTATGACGCTACAAGTTTTGCACACCTTTTCATTTGGGGAGTTTCACCCATTCTTCTCTGCAGATCCTCTCAAGCTCTGTCAGGTTGGATGGGGAGCGTCGCTGAGCAACTATTTTCAGGTCTCTCCAGAGATGTTCAATCAGGTTCAATTCTGGGCTCTGGCTGGGCCACTCAAGGACATTCAGACACTTGTCCTGAAACTACTCCTGTGTTGTCTTGGCTGTGTGCTTATGGTTGTTGTCCTGTTGGAAGGTGAACCCTTGTCCCAGTTTGAGGTCCTGAGCACTATGGAGCAGGTTTTCATTAAGGATCTCTCTGTACTTTGCTCCGTTCATCTTTGCCTTGATCCTGACTAGTCTCCCAGTCCCTGCTGCTGAAAAACATCCCCACAGCATAATGCTGCAACCACCATGCTTCACCATAGGGATGGTGCCAGGTTTCCTCCTAATGTGACGCTTGGCATTCAGGCCAAAGAGTTCAATCTTGGTTTCATCAGACCAGAGAGTCTTGTTTCTCATGGTCTGAGAGTCTTTAGGTGCTTTTTGGCAAACTCCAATCGGGCTGTCATGTGTCTTTTACTGAGGAGTGGCTTCTGTCTGGCCACTCTACCATAAAGGCCTGATTGGTGGAGTGCTGCAGAGATGGTTGTCCTTCTGGAAGGTTCTCCCATCTCCACAGAGGACCTCTGGAGCTCTGTCTGAGTGACCATCACCTCCGTGACCAAGGCCCTTCTCCCCCGATTGCTCAGTTTGGCCCGGCAGCCAGCTCAAGGAAGAGTCCTGGTGGTTCCAAACTTCTTTCATTCAAGAATGATGGAGGCCACTGTGTTCTTAAGGACCTACAATGCTGCAGAATGTTTTTGGTACATTTCTCCAGATCTGTGCTTCAACACAATCCTTTCTCGGAGCACTACGGACAATTCCTTCGACCTCATGGCTTGGTCTGACATGCACTGCCAACTGTGGGACCTTATATAGACAGGTGTGTGTCTTTCCAAATCATGTACAATTAATTGAATTCACCACAGGTGGACTCCAATCAAGTTGTAGAAACATCTCAAGGATGATCAATGGAAACAGGATGCACCTGAGCTCAATTCAAGTCTCATAGCAAAGGGTCTGAATACTTATGTAAAAAAGGTATTTATGTTGTTAATATTTAATACATTTGCAAAAAAAACAGTTTTCACTTTGTCATTATGTCATTATTGTGTGTAGATTGATGAAGATTTTTATTTGTTTAATCCATTTTAGAATAAGGCTGTAACGTAGCAAAATGTGGAAAAAGGGAAGGGGTTTGAATACTTTTCGAATGCACTGTATGTGCAGATATGTGCACCATGTCATTGCTCTCTCTGATGGGTGACACCTGGAGGGGGTTGGAGACAATCATAAGAACAGGTGAAACAGATCAGGGTGTGACACAAGTAAAAGTAAAAGTCACCCAGTAAAATAATACTTGAGTAAAGTCTAAAAGTATTTGGTTTTAAATATACTTAAGTATCAAAAGTAACTGGAATTGCTAACCAGACGGCACAATTTTCTCATTTCTTATTGACTGATAGCAGGGGCACACTCCAACACTCAGACATAATTTACAAACGAAGCATTAGTGAGTCCGCCAGATCAGAGGCAGTAGGGATCACCATGTTTTCTTGATAAGTGTGTGAATTGGACTATTTTCCTGTCAAAATGTAACGAGTACTTTTGGGCGTCAGGGAAACTGTATGGCGTAAGAATGACATTATTGTCACGCCCTGACCTTAGTTTTCTATATTTTCTGTATTATTTTGGTCAGGACAGGGTGTGACGAGGGTGGGTATAGGTGTGTTTGTCTTGTCTAGGGTTTTTTGTTTATCTATGGGGATTTTGTATGTCCAGGGAATGTAGGTTTATGGTGGCCTGAATTGGTTCCCAATCAGAGGCAGCTGTTTATCGTTGTCTCTGATTGTGGATCCTATTTAGGTTGCCATTTTCCATTTAGGTTTTGTGGGTAGTTGTCTATGTGTTGTTGCATGTCAGCACGCTGTTATTTATAGCTTCACGGTCGTTTTTGTTTGTTTGTTTGTTTGTTTGTTTGTTTGTTTGTTTGTTTGTTTGTTTGTTTGTTTGTTTGTTTAGTGGTTCATTCGTTTATTAAACAAGAATGTATTCACATCACGCTGCGCCTTGGTCTCCTCACCTCGACGATCGTGACAATTATTATCTCTAGGAATGTAGTGAAGTAAATATAAATAGTAAAGCAAAGTACAGATACCCCAAAAAATGACTTAAGTAGTACTTTAAAGTATTTTTACTTAAGTACTTTACACCACCGTTGGTTACATATGTGTAAGATTGGTGATTACTGCAAAGAAAGGAAAGGATTCTTGTTGACACTATTGGTTGAAACCGGTAGTATTCGAAAGGGCCACTTGCCAAACTCACCTGTCCATCTGCAAAACCCTTTGTACTGAAACCAAGCTATCAGAGCAGTTGCCTAGTTAGCAGAGGCTGCTTAGCTTGTCTAAAAGTTGTAGCTATATTTTGTTCCATTTTATTTGCAGCATGAAATGACCAGCCATGTATCGCAATGGATCAAAGTCAGGGAAGGGATCTTATTTTCAGGTATGTCATTGGTCTTGGTAGCCAGATAGCTAAATTAGGTTATTAGTAGTTACTAGCTACAGATTTGTAATTTTTCTAAATTTATTTCACCTTTATTTAACCAAGTAGGCCAGTTGAGAACAAGTTCTCATTTACAACTGCGACCTGGCCAAGATAAAGCAAAGCAGTGCGACACAAACAACAACACAGAGTTACACATGGAATAAACATACATACAGTCAATAACACAATAGAGAAGTCTATATACAGTGTGTGCAAATGAGGTAAGATAAGGGAGGTAAGGCAATAAATAGGCCATATCGGTAGGATAGTCCGTTTTACGAGGGTATGTTTGGCAACATGAGTGAAGGATGCTTTGTTGTGAAATAGGAAGCCGATTCTAGATTTAATTTTGGATTGGAGATGCTTAATGTGAGTCAGGAAGGAGAGTTTACAATCTAAGCAGACACCTAGGTATTTGTAGTTGTCCACATATTCTAAGTCAGAACCGTCCAGAGTAGTGATGCTGGATGGGCGGGCAGGTGCGGGCAGCGATCGGTTGAAGAGCATGCATTTAGTTTTACTTGCATTTAAGAGGAGTAGAATGCCACGGAAGGAGTGTTGATGGCATTGAAGCTCGTCTGGAGGTTAGTTAACACAGTGTCCAAAGATGGGTCAGAAGTATACAGAATGGTGTCGTCTGCGTAGAGGTGGATGAGAGAATCACCAGCAGCAAAAGCGACATCATTGATGTATACAGAGAAAAGAGTCAGCCCGAGAATTGAACCCTGTGGCACCCCCATAGAGACTGCCAGAGGTCCGGACAACAGGCCCTCTGATTTGATACACTGATCTCTGTCTGAGAAGTAGTCGGTGAACCAGGCGAGGCAGTCATTTGAGAAACCAAGGCTGTTGAGTCTGCCAATAAGAATGTGGTGATTGACAGAGTCTAAAGCCATGGCCAGGTCAATGAATACAGCTGCACAGTATTGTCTCTTATCAATGGCGGTTATGATATTGTTTTGAACCTTGAGCGTGGTTGAGGTGCACCCATGACCAGCTCGGAAACCAGATTGCATAGCGGAGAAGGTATGGTGGGATTCGAAATGTTCGGTGATCTGTTTGTTAACTTGGCTTTCGAAGACCTTAGAAAGGCAGGGTAGGATAGAGATAGGTCTGTAACAGTTTGGGTCTAGAGTGTCTCCCACTTTTAAGAGGGGGATGACCGCGGCAGCTTTCCAATCTTTGCGGATCTCAGACAATACGAAAGAGAGGTTGAACAGGCTAGTAATAGGAGTTGCAACAATTGCGGCGGATAATTTTAGAAAGAGAGGGTCCAGATTGTCTAGCCTGGCTGATTTGTAGGGGTCCAGATTTTGCAGCTCTTTCAGAACATTGGCTATCTGGATTTGGGTGAAGGAGAAATGGGGGAGGCTTGGGCAAGTTGCTGAGGGGGGTGCAGGGTTGTTGACCGGGGTAGGGGTAGCCAGGTGGAAAGCATGGCCAGCCGTAGAAAAATGCTTATTGAAATTCTCAATTATCGTGGATTTATCGGTGGTGACAGTGTTTCCTAGCCTCAGTGCAGTGGGCAGCTGGGAGGAGGTGCTTTTATCCTCCATGGACTTTACAGTGTAATGGGTAATACAGAAATACAGTAATGGGCTATTGTGATTCTCCATTATCTGTTACGGGATAGGTACTGTTCAATTATGAATATGTAGTGCCTTGTGAAAGTATTCATCCCCCTTGGCGTTTTTCCTATTTTGTTGCATTACAACCTGTAATTTAAATTGATTTGTATTTGTATTTAATGTAATGGACATACACAAAGCAGTTTAAATCGGTGAAGTGAAATGGAAAAAATAACTTGTTTAAAAAAAAAATAAAGAATTCAAAACAGAAAAGTGGTGCGTGCATATGTATTCACCCCCTTTGCTATGAAGTTAATTATGTCCACCTGTGTGCACCTGTGTGCAATCTAAGTGTCACATGATCTGTAACATGATCTCAATATATATACACCTGTTCTGAAAGGCCCCAGAGTCTGCAACACCACCAAGCAAGGGGCACCAGCAAGCAATTAGCACAGAGCTCTCCGAACAGGTCCGGGACAAAGTTGTTGATAAGTACAGATCAGGGTTATGTTATAAAAAAATATCTGAAACTTTTGAACATCCCACGGAACACCATTAAATCCATTATAAAAAATGGAAAGAATATGGCACCACAACAAACCTGCCAAGAGAGGGCCGCCCACTAAAAATCACAGATCAGGCCAGGAGGGCATTAATCAGAGAGGCAACAAAGAGACCAAAGATAACCCTGAAGGAGCTGCAAAGCTCCACAGCGGATATTGGAGTATCTGTCCATAGGACCACTTTAAGCCGTACACTCCACAGAGCTGGGCTTTACGGAAGATTGGCCAGAAAAAAGCCACTGCTTAAAGAAAAATATAAGAAAACGTTTGGTGTTCGCCAAAAGGCATGTGGGAGACTCCCCAAACATATGGAAGAAGGTACTCTGGTCAGATGAGACTAAAATTTAGCATTTTGGCCATCAAGGAAAATGCTATTTCTGGCGCAAACCCAACACCTCTCATCACCCCGAGAATTCCATCGTCACATCTGGAGGAAACCTGGCACCATCCCTACGGTGAAGCATGGTGGTGGCAGTATCATGCTGTGGGGATGTTTTTCATCAGCAGGGACTGGGAAACTGGTCAGAATTTAAGGAATGATGGATGGCACTAAATACAGCGAAATTCTTGAGGGGAACCTGTTTCAGTCTTCCAGAGATTTGAAACTAGGACGGAGGTTCACCTTCCAGCAGAACAATGACCCTAAGCATACTGCTAAAGCAACACTCGAATGGTTTAAGGGGAAACATTTAAATGTCTTGGAATGGCCTAGTCAAAGTGCAGACCTCAATCCAATTGAGAATCTGTGGTATGACTTAAAGGTTGCTGTACACCAGCAGAACCCATCCAACTTGAAGGAGCAGGAGCAGTTTTGCCTTGAAGAATGGGCAGAAATCCCAGTGGCTTGATGTGCCAAGCTTATAGAGACATACCCCAAGAGACTTGCAGCTGTAATTGCTACAAAAGGTGGCTCTACAAAGTATTGACTTTGGGGGGGTGAATATTTATGCACGCTCAAGTTTTCTGTTTTTTTTGTCTTATTTCTTGTTTGTTTCACAATTTAATATTTAGCATCTTCAAAGTGGTAGGTATGTTGTGTAAATAAAATGATACAAACCCCCTAAAAATACATTTTAATTCCAGGTTGTAAGGCAACAAAATAGGAAAAATGCCAAGGGGGGTGAATACTTTCGGAAGCCACTGTAAACCTTGTATTGCTACGTATTGGCCGTTGAGAGGCTTTGAAGCCACCGGTCGGCCATATTGGCACTCCCCACTATGAGTCCGCCATAGGATGAATGGAATTCTATAGTATTTCAATTAAATGTTTCAAGGACAAAATGACATGTATTTAAGTATTTTTGTTGTTGTAGTGGGGACATTAAACATAGTCATCTCTAAAAATGATACTTTAAGGGAAATGATTGTATATATTTGTATTTGTTATTTTTATGTTTAGCTCACATATCATAATTTAAAAGTATGCATTAAGGTGTCTGTAATATAATAAATGTGTCAAAATAATTGTAGACATTAATAAATGCATTTCTATAGCTTCCAAAATATGTTTTACAATGGTGGGGGAGAGCCAAGATGGAGGCTCGGTGGCTTCAACACAATGGTGGGGGAGAGCCAAGATGGAGGCTCGGTGGCTTCAACACAATGGTGGGGGAGAGCCAAGATGGAGGCWMGGTGGCTTCAACACAGCGCCACCTATCTATCATCTTGTGCAGCGGTATTCAACTCTTACCCTACCAGGTCTGGAACCCGCTGGTTTTCTGTTTTGCCTGATAATTAATTGTATCCTCTTGGTATCCCAGATCTAAATCAGTCCCTGATTAGAGGGGAACAATGAAAAAACGCAGTGGACCTGGCTTGGAGGTCCAGAATTGAGATTGACGGATCTAGTGTATATATAAATCATTGGTACTGTTTGGATTTGCCAAAAGATTCAGATTCTACCGTTACGCTTGTTTACACTGAGCTGCACTGGGGTCGGGACGCCATCATGGTTGGATTAAGACACCGCTGAGTCAGCGCAAGATATGGGTTGGAAATCGTACCTTAATGCATGGATGGGATAAGGCACTATACTCAAAATGTTACTTTTATCCAAACTCCTACATCGAGAAGATTGAAATACTGCTAGTGTTTCCTGAAAACCGCCCTTTTCTCCCTCAATATGCATGTGCCTTGTCAAAGTATTTGCTTTGCAACAATTCTGCAATTAAAGAGCTTGTTGTCAAACTGCAGAGTCTGGTGTCCAACATGAGTTCTGGAAGGAAATGTGAGTTTGTACAGCCTTCACCACCAACAAATACTGCACTCTCCAGGGACATACTGTTACTAACTAACCGGATGAACAAGTGTTTTTGAAACAAGAAGTAGGCTAATTATTATTGGAAAGAGGTTCTCTAGTCTACCATTAATGTTTGGTTCAACAATATGTCAAATGTAGCCTAATTGATAACTGTTTTCATTCATGAGCATGTGCTGAATTCTGTCTTTGTTCTTTGTTTCAGTGTTCAGACTGGGGAACACTGTGAATTCCATTGACGAAGCCAGGCAGACCTTGCAGCTCTCTGACCCTGTGCTGCGCTTCTGCCTTACTGTGGCCAACCTCAACCGGCCCTTTGCTTTATCTGCAACAATTTGCTCTGGGCCAGAAATGTTGGCATTGTCTATGATATCAACAAGGAGCGGTGGAGCTTGAATGCCTCTCGTATCTACTTCTTGTCCCTGGTTAATAGTCTAACCAGAGATGTTTACATTATTACCCAGATTATGGTTCAGAGAACCAAAAATAGTCTGTTTCAACAGAAAATGGATCAGCACCTCAAAGACAGACCCGATCAGGCTTTTCTTGTTCCTCAACCGGATGCTTTTCTGCTCCTGCTTATTGAGAGTCTTAAAAGACATCCCTCGGTTGCCCTTGACACACTGAAAAACATTTGATATTTCCTTTTCACTGGACAAGCTGGGCATTTACCGGTCAAACCCAGAGGTGGTGGGCTTTTGTGGGCTAATCTCCTCTCTGTTAGGGATAATGTCACCCCAGTTTGAAAATTAAACCATAACCTAGAGTTAACGGTAAATGAATGGAGCTAGAGTTATTAAATGAAGAGAAGCTATACACAGTATGATGGGCAGATGCAGGTACTAAGGTTTGTAGTCAAACACTGGTGAGACAGAATTTTGCACGGGTTCCTGACTTTGAATATCACTACAGGTGAAGCTACATGTTGGCAGAAGTTCACTGATGATAGCAACCCCTTCAGATAGTTAAACTGTTTGGAGCTTAAAGGGCAAACACTTTTATGTGTATTTTATGAGTAGCTTTCATTTTTTAAATCACTTCATTTTTTAAATGATTACTGTTGGGACCAGCAACAGCTCATTGGTTGACACATCGGTATCATTAGACATCTTTAAATTAGTAGATTATAAAGGGAACTTTGCAGTAGTTTAGGAATCACAAAGACAGAGACTGGACAGGGATCTTAGTAAACTTTATTGTTTACTAGTGTTTGATTGAACGTAGAGCACTGTAGTTGGGTGCCATAATGCTTTATTTTACAGAAATTTGACAGATCAAGAGTTGCATCATCCAGCCAGCATGGCCACACTAATCCAAGCCCACCAGTTAGCATCGTATCCTTTATGGCTTTATCATTAGTTATAGATATTTTCTGTTCATTGTGAGAAAAATACAGTTAAGTTCAAAATGTCTATGCAAATCATGTATTCCATAATAGAAAAGCATTATTAATACAGTAGATTTCTATGTATAATGCAATGTATGTAACAAAATGGGTTGAATTAGATTTTTTTTAACTGTTCAATAAGAAAATAAAGAGATCCGATGGACTTTTATGCAATTATTCACAATGCTGATGTAAAGGTACACTTATTTGAAGTCCTGAGTTGAACAAAGTTTTAAAAAAAATAACATGGTTAATTACCAAGCAGTTTGATAAATGTGGCCCCTGGGACTGAAAAATATTGAGAAACACTAAAAAGTAGATGACTAATTTGGGGTTGAAATCTTTAATTTGGAGAAAATATTTGTCCTTCTTTGCTTTTATAAAACAGACAATTATTGATGAAAAGAGCTTTATTTATTTTTTCAGAGACATTAATACATTTTGTAGTATTTTTCTAGAGGAAAAGTTGGTGATAAAGCATCCCCCACATACAATTGCAAATATATATATACTGTATATATATATACAGTGGGGAGAACAAGTATTTGATACACTGCCGATTTTGCAGGTTTTCCTACTTACAAAGCATGTAGAGGTCTGTAATTTTTATCATAGGTACACTTCAACTGTGAGAGACGGAATCTAAAACAAAAATCCAGAAAATCACATTGTATGATTTTTAAGTAATTAATTTGCATTTCATTGCATGACATAAGTATTTGATACATCAGAAAACCAGAACTTAATATTTGCTACAGAAACCTTTGTTTGCAATTACAGAGACAATACGTTTCTGTAGTTCTTGACCAGTTAGATCACACACTGCGCAGGGTTTCTGGCCGAATCTCGCCTGGGATCAGACCTAGTATCCTTCGTGATAGGTTTTCGGGGGACAATTCGCTGGGCCAATACCGGACTTTCGCAGTGCCCTCCCAAGATTTTTCTATTGGGTCAGCGTCTGGAGGATCTGGCCTAGGCCCTCCGGACCTTGGATGCTTCTTAACGGGCCTCCGTTAGTTGCCCTGGCTTGTGTGTTTGGGTTCGTTGTCATGCTGGAAGATCCAGCCACGACCCATCTTTAATGCTCTACTGAGGGAAGGAGGTTGTGTGCCCAAGATCTCGCGTATACAATAGGCTCCCATCATCTCCTCAATACGGTGTTCAGGGTCGTCTGTCCCTTTTGGCGAAAAGGCATCCCAAAGAATGATGTTTCACATCCATGCTTCACGGTTGGGATGGTGTTCTTGGGGTTGGTACTCATCTTATCCTTCCTTTCCTCCAAACAATGGCCGAGTGGAGTTAGACCTCAAAAAGCTCTATTTTTGTCGTCAACTCAGACACACAACCTTCTCCTTCTCATCTCTCTGAGATCATCAGATGGTTCTTGGCAAACTTCAGTGGGCCTGAGATTGCGCTGTGCTTGAGCAGGGGGCACTTGCGTGCGCTAGGATTTAATCCATGGGGGTAGTGTGTTACTAATTGGTTTTCTTTGAGACTTGTCGGTCCCAGCTCTCCTTTCAGGTCATGACAGTGTCCTGGCGTGTAGTTCTGGGTGATCGCTCACCTCCTCTGTCACTTGATGCCCACAGAGGTGAGATCTTGCATGAGCCCAGACCGAGGGTGATTGACCGTCATCTTGAACTTCTTTCATTTTCTATAATTGCGCCAACAATTTTGCCTCATCTCAAAAGCTGCTTGCCTATTGTCCTGTAGCCATCCAGCCTTGTGCAGGTCTACCCTTTATCCTGATGTCCTTACAGACAGCTCTCTGGTCTTGGCCATTGGTGGAGAGGTTGGAGTCTGTTTGATTGAGTGTGTGGACAGGGTGTCTTTATACAGGTAACGAGTTCAACAGGTGCAGTTAATACAGGTAATGAGTGGAGAACAGGAGGGCTTCTTAAAGAAAAACTAACAGGTCTGTGAGGAGCCGGAATTCTTACTGGTTGGTAGGTGATCAAATACTTAACGTCATGCAATAAAATGCCTAATTAATTACTTAAAAATCATACAAATGTGATTTTCTGGATGTTTGTTTTAGATTCCGTCTCTCACAGTTGAAGTGTACCTATGATAAAAACTACAGACCTCTACATGCTTTGTAAGTAGGAAAACCTGCAAAATCGGCAGTGTATCAAATACTTGTTCTCCCCACTGTATATATATATATTACATTTACCTTTCGCCAAGTAGAGGCTTCTTGTCTGTCTTGAATAGACTGAGGAAATTGTGCAAAGAAGGAAGCAAAAAAAGAATAGTTACACAAATTTGTTCCCAAAGGTCGACAATCTGTAGTGATTTATACTAGACAAGAGATTTTATTTCACATTTCTATTGAGACATTTAATTTACCAATATCAACAAAGGAAACGCACCAGCAACAGCGAGACAATAAACTAAAAATTATTCTAGAGTTGTTTGATTTGTAAGCAGTATGCACATTAAATGGCATTTTGCATTTCAAGAGCACATTGTGGGTGTCTTAACAGTTTTCAAGGACCTTTAGCCACAAAGCTGTAGTTGTACACATGAAAAATAAAATTTAGGGACCAATAATTTGAGTACATATATTTTGTTTCACCTGCGTGTCATGCAATCAAATCAATTATGAAAGATAACATTATGTTAAAGCCAATGTGACTCACATTTTCCTATTAGAAGGCACCTCGCTAACTCCTGCGTATATAACAATTAGCACTTATTCAGATGAATATGGCTCAGTACAATACTGCACACAGAGACAGTGGTCTGTACTAGTCTCATATCTGGTCATGTGCTTTCCAGAATACCACAGTCAGTAGCATACATTTCATTTATTACATTTAGAATTCAACAATAAAAAAGAACCCAAACTGTGACAGAAGAACCTCCACTATGTGTACATGTCAGGGATTAATCTAGCCCAGTCAAGCACTTCTGAGAGACCTTTCAGACATGTTTCTATACGGAGCTCTGAAACCATGTGGTTTGTGACAGTGGTGAAGAATTGTAATGGATGAAAAAAGGCCCTTAACATAGTCACAATTCATTTTTTATACTCCATTCATGATTATCAAACCGATATCCACAGAGCATTCATGAGGGAAACGAACAGAAATGAACCTATCACAAACACAAAAGAAATAAGGCCTAGATTCAATCCGATCAAGCGTTAAGCGGTGACAGCAGACACCCACATAGCGGATGTTGTGGCCCTCAGAGGTGGAACTGCATAGGAACCTTCAAATCGGTGAGCAGCTGCTCTTGCAACCATTGTCACAAAGCCACAACCGCCCCACTCGCGTTAGATGTTCAGAAGGAGAAAGTGTAGGTTATATAGGAATAATGACGCTCAACTTGAAAAATCATTAAACTAAATAATGAGGGTTTCTATCATCAAAATCAAGGTGTAGATTACATCACACATTCCACTGTTCCATATTGTAAACAAGGCGGCATGAGATTTCTGTTAATGCGACTCTGTGTAGTCAATTGCAATGTTGGCTTTATCTATAATGCAGGGAGCCGCTTGTGGATTTGACAGCTCTAACACAGCTGCACCTCATAGACTGTCAAAACAAACGCAATGCGGATGTTCGCTAAAGCAGATCTGATTGAATCAGGCACCAACTCACATGGTAGAGGAATACATCAACATTGTAAAAAGACGTTCAGACATATAAGACACAGTATTGAAAGCATTATACATTAACATAAATTCTGCATTTCCTTCAACCCCAAAAAATGTGAACTAAAATACATGATCCTGAAACATTAAATTTAATTGAGCAGATTAAAAAAAGAGAGATTACATTACATTTCAGAAAGTCAATATCAGAGATATGGAAATGTGTTAATGGTGTATTAAGGCAAAATGAACTATCTTCCCTTTACATTTAAGACAGCAATTAAGTAGCAAGATAGTGTACACAGACACTCACATTGATTTCATTACTGCTTAAGAGTAGTCACTGTATTTGAAAAAATATATATCTTCAAGCCGCAGATAATCAAAGTGAACTGTATGAAATCCCAAGTGATGACGACAGGTACATCCAGAGAGGTTCAGTTAATGTGGTCCAGTTTGTGTAAATGCATCTACTGTAAACAAACACATCCAGTAGCCCAATGTTGTAATGGAATATTCACTGATTCAAAGTGAAAATAAACTGCCCCATCCTGCTGAGGTGAAATCTAGTAAACTGCTACAGCAACATTAAGAAATACAATGTTACCACTGGTCCCTCTTAAATAGCTCGGGCAAATGTTCCCATTGACCCCGTAAGGCCAGCAGGTTAGTCTTTTCTTCTTTTTTAAATTTTAAATGTTATTTTATTTATTGGTGCGTGACTGTTATTGAAAGTTGTATTGTCAATCTTGTTTTGTATTTAACGCCACTTTAAATGTGTACATGACACTGCAACAAAATTTCCCCATGGGGACAATAAAGTAAGTAAGTAAGTAAGTAAGGTTACCACAGCATTTTCCTACAGAGCAGTTTCAACAGCAAGAGTGAAGAAGTTCACACAAGTCAGAAAATAGGTTTCTGAAATCTCCTCTTTGAACTATGATTAATCTCTGATCTATGGGATGGACAATCTTATATCTGAGGCTCTAAACCAGGTTGAAATCCAAAGACACCAAACGCTTCAAAGAATTGCATTTCATCACTGCATGGGAGCAATCCTGTTTCTTGCTGGGCTAGTAGAATACATCACACAGGCACAAGCTTTGTAATATAAAAATGGCTTTTGGAAGTACTGTTAAATGCTCCGGCATTCCACCCAGTCTCACAAATGTATTGGACTATTGATCAAGGTAATAAAATATTCATTAATATTGTATGAACTTTATTACTATCATTAAAGGTCAGAGAATACTGGCTCAAACAATGAGAATAATTTATCCAGAAGGATAAGAAGGTAACAGAATGCCATAACAATCCAAAAATATTATTTTGGAGTTTGATTGCAGTTCTTATTCAGATTAGTGTTCTTTCAGTAATGCTGTAGTGGTTTAAACAGAAACATGGGAGTATACTGTATGACTAAGATGGCATTTTACTATATCATACAAATGTCAAGATTCATAAACATTTTCTTCAGCATAGAGGGGGCAGTTGTTTCCAATCCCATGGCCCATATTTGATGAAGCAGAATGGCTCAATTACTGCAAACAGGAACTACAGACTGAATGTGAAATGTGGGTCAGAGGCGAATGTATAGGAGATTTGACTGGCATGTCTGATTAATGACATGTACTGTATCATCAACTTTAACAAATAGAGAAATTATCAACTCAAACAGTTCACTTCTTGTTCATAGAGGTCTGAGATATTTCCACATAACATTGCATATCTTCCAGCGTCCCCTAATCTTAATCCAGTGATTACAACCCTCTCTATAGAAATCAAGATCTTATATCACTATTTTACATTTATACATTCAGTGAAACAACAAACCGCATATTGTACTGGGTACTTAAATATAGCATGGATAGAAGACTGGGTATGAAGAGCATTTATTCTCATCTGTCCTTATGATTGTACCATCAAACTATGTCTTTCTGTGTAGTCATGGCAATAGACCAAACGTTAAAAGCATTGGGCAGGAGAGTTCATGTACATTAACATTATGGGTAGAAAAAGGAATTTGGCTTAAATTGCCAGCCATTACAACAACACTCGTCCTAAAAAATGATTCATTTGATCACGAGTCGCTGGTCTTGGCCCACTTCATATAAGAGAACCTCTCTCCTCTCTTCCATCAACACTTGGAGGAATAAAGTGAATGTGTGATTCATATGTGATTAAAGTCCTTAACACTCCAGACCCAGGCTCGGCTGGTCAGTCTTTTGGTCCATTGATAAAATAACACCCTGTGGCAGGGTGCAGGCCAGTCACTATGAAGGGGCCTGGGTACGGTCATAGTCCAGGATCAGACCTTTGATGTGAGACAGTTTCTGATGCAGATACTCGCATCGCTTCTTCTCTTCCCGGTAACCAGGGAACTTCTGCAAAGACAAGGCAGAGGGCCGTCAGAGAGCTGGCATTATGGTGACATTGACAAAGTAGAGGGGGGTGTAGCGTGTGGGAAAAGATTGTCCTCAGAGGTGTAAGGAATTAAGTAAAAATACTTTAAAGTACTACTTCAGTAGTTTTTTGGGGGGGTATCTGAAACTTTACTATTCATATTTTGGACTACTTTTACTTCAATACATTCCTAAAGAAAGTAATGTACTGTACTTTTTACTCTATACATTTTCCCTGACACCCAAAAGTACTCATTACATTTTTAATGCTTAGCAGGACAGGAAAATGGTCCAATTGCCACACTTATCAAGATAACATCCCTGGTCCTCCCTACTGCCTCTGATCTGGCAGACTCACTAAACATGGTTCGTTTGTAAATGATGTCTGAGTTTTGGAGTATGCCCCTGGCTATCCGTAAAATAAAATAAGAAGAAGATAATAGTGCCATCTGGTTTGCTTAATATAAGGAATTTGAAATGATTTATACTTTTACATTCGATACTTCAGTATATTTTAGCAATTATATTTAGATTTGAATACTTAAGCATATTTAAAACCAAATACTTTTAGCCTTTAACTCAAGTAGTATTTTATTGGGTGACTTACAATTTTACTTGAGTCATTTTCTATTAAGGTATCTTTAGTTTTACTCAAGTATGACAGTTGGGTACTTTTTCCTACACTGTTGATCCTAATAACAACATTAATATCACTGGTATGAGTCAAAGTTCTTTGTGATAACCATACAGGCTATAATAGATAAGACAGGCTATAAAATAATTCAATAATATTCCCTGCTCATGCATTACTTACTTTCTTATATTTTCTGTATTTCTGCAGTATTTGGTCCTCCATGAGCTGTAACGGAAGAAAAATACAAGACATTTAGTAAGCCCTTGAAAGTTCATCAAGCCAGGTCTTTAAATGTTTAAACAGAAACAGTGTTTTGTTTTGTGTATGGAAGTGACGTCAGTTCCTTGCTCATACCTTGTATTCCTGTGTACCGGGGGAGAGAGTGTTGATCTTTGAGCCCAGCTGAACAAACATCTCTGTGATAGTACCGATCCGGTGATGCAGGGCCCTGTACTCATCATACTCCGCACAGAAATCCTCCTTGTACTGTTGCCGTTGCTCTGAGGCTGTGATGATGTTGTACATTCTGGAAAGAGAGACATTAACATCTTGTGAGCTGTCATTTCAACAACCACAGGCCCATGGCATCCATCCACTATGGTCTGGTCTAGTCTGGCCAGCTGTGACAGGCAACGTGGAATGGCCACATCAGGAGGTAGAAATAGACAGGTTAGCTGTCAACATCACGAAAACGATGCGCACACTTCAATGGGGCAAAAGGCTGTGTATTGTTGTTATTCTGGATGGCCAGATACAGTAGTTAGCAACAATGGCAAAAAGCTGGCATGTGGGGAAGTGTAGGTGGCTTGTTTCAGGTCAATGTATCTTGTTATTGATACCATGTCTTGTTTTGAGGTGTTTTGACTGATATCATGTCTATGCTAATATGGCAAAAATTCGCTAGCTAGCTAACCAACAACTGTAATGATGTATTTTCATTTCATTTCACCTTTATTTAACCAGGTAGGCCAGTTGAGAACAAGTTCTCATTTACAACTRCGACCTGGCCAAGATAAAGCAAAGCAGTGTGACACAAACAACACAGAGTTGCACATGGGATAAACAAACGTATAGTCAATAACACAATAAAAAAACTCTATATACAGTGTGTGCAAATGTAGTAAGATTAGGGAGGTAAGGCAATAAATAGGCCATAGTGGCAAAATAATTACAATTTAGCAATTAAACACTGGAGTGAAAGATGTGCAGAAGATGAATGTGCAAGTAGAGATACTAGGGTGCAAAGGAGCAAATAACAACATGGGGATGAGGTAGTTGGGTGGGCTATTTACAGATGGGCTATGTACAGGTGCCATGATCCGTAAGCTGCTCTGACAGCTGATGCTTAAAGTTAGTGAGGGAGATATGAGTCTCCAGCTTCAGTGATTCTTGCAATTTGTTCCAGTCATAGACAGCAGAGAACTGGGAGGAAAGGCGGCCAAAGAGGAGTTGGCTTTGGGGGTGACCAGTGAAATATACCTGCTGGAGCACGTGCTACGGGTGGGTGCTGCTATGGTGATCAGTGAGCTGAGATAAGGCAGGGCTTTACCTAGCAAAGACTTATAGATGACCTGGAGCCAGTGGGTTTGGCGACGAATATGAAGCGAGGGCCAGCCAACGAGAGCATACAGGTCGCAGTGGTGGGTAGTATATGGGGCTTTGGTGACAAAATGGATTGCACTGTGATAGACTAAATCCAATTTGCTGAGTAGAGTGTTGGAGGCTATTTTGTAAATGACATCACCGAAGTCAAGGATCGGTAGGATAGTCAGTTTTACGAGGGTATGTTTGGCAGCATGAGTGAAGGATGCTTTGTTGCGAAATAGGAAGCTGATTCTAGATTTAATTTTGGAGATGCTTAATATGAGTCTGGAAGGAGAGTTTACAGTCTAACCAGACACCTAGGTATTTGTAGTTGTCCACATATTCTAAGTCAGAACCGTCCAGAGTAGTGATGCTAGACGGGCGGGCAGGTGCAGGCAGCGATCGGTTGAAGAGCATGCATTTAGTTTTGCTTGCATTTAAGAGCAGTTGGAGGCCACGGAAGGAGTGTTGTATGGCATTGAAGCTTGTCTGGAGGTTTGTTAACACAGTGTCCAAAGAAGGGCCAGAAATATACAGAATGTAGACAGTATTTGAGAGAAAACAAGTGCTCATTGTGCACATTTATTTACGTTTTCAACAAACATTGGAGATTAAATATAGTTTCCATGTAATAATCTAAACCACGCCTGTCTGTTTTATGCCACGTAGCAGGCGTAAAATAAACGCCTTAAACTAGATCCCCTAGATAATGATCTTGATTAGAAGAAGAGAAAACTATCAGGGGAGGTTCAACCAAACCAGTAAATGAGTTAAGATGGAGTGTCGCCTTGTTAACGTCCAAAGTGGAAGTTGTGTCACAGGCTCTCTTTCTATTTCCCCTGAAAACCAGAACATCCAGGAATCAACCAACCCATCTATATAAACATGCATTCATCTCTCCAGCAGGTGGCACTGCAGATTAGCAGAATGAATGGCCTTTGACTCAGCTATGATTTCACAGAGATGTGTTCTCAAGATGTGGAAATGTAAGACATTAGATCATTTGTTTTCTAAGTCATTCTCTGTGAAGCTCTGTTATTACTGAACATGTGACAGACCATTTAAACGTTCACATTTTCCACTATTTATGTGAATGTTTTCAATCTGAATCCAGACCTTTTTGAACAAATCACTTTCCTTTCACAACAGAAGTGGTTAAAGTAGTCAACCCATAAAAGAAAACATTGAAGCAACAGATGGTAGTAACAGAACCTGAGACTTTGAAAGCACATACTGGCTTCACTTCTGCCATGTTTACAGTTTGAATGTGCTTCAACCTAGCAGCGCCACTCAGCAACCCAGGGCGATTCTGGAGGACTTATGAATGAAGCAGTGTGTTTGAACTTACATGAAATAGTCGGGCAGCTCTTCCGGTGACGTACGAGTGACAGGTGTTTTAGCCCCCTCATGGTCTGGAGATAAACACAAGCAGAGGAAAAAAAGGTTCATGTAATCTGCCAATGCAAACGTGAAAAAGCTCATATACTAAGGCTGATGGAGTCGTTTATCAGTGCTACTGATAAGAGACCTGCTCCAAGGCAGGCGGTGACGCCAGCAGCGCCCCAGATTGGGAGGCAGAGCAGCCTGCTGACTCGATGGACCGTGGGTCACCCAGCTGTTCCACAGTCAATCATGTACACACTAGCCAGGGAAAGGAATGGGGGGTGCTAGTGGAAAGAGAAAGGGGGATACCTAGTCAGTTGTACAACTGAATGACTTCAACTGAAATGTGTCTTCCACTTTTAACCCAACCCCTCTGAATCAGAGAGGTGGGGGTGGGGCTGCCTTAATCGACATCCACGTCTTCGGCGCCGAAGCTACATACACAGCACCCTTTTCCACTGGAAATGTTCTTCAGCTCACTGATTAGTGTCACTCTGTTGAAAACCTACAGCAATTCACCATGAGCCTTCTAGATAAGTCACTTAACCTATTTGGGACAGGTCCCTTTGAAGTTTCATAATACTTTTCCAATTGAGGTAGTAGTTTTACTACTGCAATAAATATGGGTAATAAAAACAGACCTTTTGACTGTGATCTTTGCTATTTTGTACATGCAGAGAGTGTTTGACAATGTTTATGTATATATGGAAAGTGTTTATTCGTATGTATACAAATACTGGGCAGTCTATGCTGTAATCTTGTTGGCTCAAATAAACGGATTAGGTGCTTCTTCTAATGATTAAACTGCTCTGATTTCCATGTGGGCATAGGCCAGAAGTAGTGTAAATCAGGGATTCCGTTAGGAAAATGTGGCGCCGGATATTTGACCGGCAGCGTTTTAATTTACCGGACCCATGTGCTTTGGTATACGGTAACCTGATTAGGGCGTCCACCCACGATGCTTAGAATGACAGAAATCACCTTTAGATTATAGTCATTCATATTAACAGAACATGCAAGTCAAGGATGCAATGTTGTGCGATCCTTCTTCCCGAAGTCTGATGTGCACTTTGTAGATGTTAGAATAACTGTCCACATTTACTTTTCCTCGGACAACAAGACGAGTAATGAGCAGCAAAATCACTAGTCTATGTCAATCTACTATCCCCCATAGTAGAAACGTTGACCTATTCTATTGGTCAGCTTGTCTAGAAAAAAATGCCTATTCCAAACAAACTCTGGGACAGCTGTGGGACGACAGGTCCCAAATGCATACAACCAGTCGGCCTAGGCTAAATATATATATATTTTTAAAAGCAATGATTATTTTGCAACAGAGCAGAACATTTAGCTATAAATGTTGATGAATTATTATTTCTTCACATTATAGGCACGAACGTTCGCTCCATAATACAATTAGCGGGAAAATACTGTTGTCAAAATGGCACCACACATGCAAGCGGTTTCATGTGACAGAGATGAAAATATCAAATCAAATGAACCAGCAATGCAGTTAAGAAAAATAAGAATTAAGAAAATAATTACTTAATAAATAAATAAATAAATAAAATAACAATAACGAGGCTATATACAGGGGGTACCGGTACCGAGTCAATGTACAGTTTAGTCTAGGTAATTGAGGTAATATGTACATGTAGGTTGGGGTAGATATTTAGAAAGAGGGGAGATCAAATATGCAACAACTAGCATGGGTTGCTAATATGACTAGGCTACTGGACAATGAAAATAAGTTTATATAAAATAATTGCCGCCACAGATAGGGTCTGATTTTGGCTAGGCTACTTTGAAGCAAGGTAGGACATCCCTCATAATATGTTTTAAAATGTTCAGGTTTCAAACAATTAAGTATGTTTTCAAAATGCATACTGCCTCCAGCTCATTGCAAGATGGTTTGTTGTTTGAGATGCTGTACGTGTGTGATGAATAAGATACATAACAAATATACTGTACACAAGTGCCAATTTAATTCCCCTAAATTATGCAAATGTACCTATAGACCGATAAGCATGACCAGTTAAATGTATTTACATTGACTGGTATTTCCATCAATGAATAGGATAAAAAGCATTATTTCGCAATAGGATTTTCTCTTCACCCGGACAATTGACGGGCGGGAATTTTATTTATTGGCTTTTAAAAAGAAATGATCAGCTACTACCGGCTATCGGAAACTCTGCTGTAAATATACCCTTGGATATGATTACCGTATCATTATCAACATGTTTGTTTCTGCTATCATTCTAGTCAACAAGGTCTCAAAATTATATGATTTAGTTGAAAGTTACATTGGGAATGAGAGGGAGCTTTTCTTACCATTGAAATGTTCCTGGTTCTGCTTCAGGTCGGGACTGTTCTCTATCCAGTCTTGTTTTAAGTGCTCCCGTTCCTTGTCTTTGTGCTTCTTGGACTTCTTCTTTTTGTGCTGGCCGTTGGCTAGCTGCTGGTCAGTGCAGATGGAGGGCTCAGTTTGTGGGGCCTTGGGGCTTGGTACTGCTGGGACCGGCTCTGTCCTCTCCAGCTTGGGAATACTGGAGGAACCATCCAGTTTGTGCCGTGTGTAGAGACCATTAGGGCTTCCCTGGACGTGATTGTTGCTTCTCTCAAACTCTGTTTTGGTCTGTACACTGGTGTTGCCTGGACCAGATGAGCTACGGGCTCCAATGGGACCAAGGTGTCCATTGGAAAGGGACTGCAGGGGTAAACTGTGGTCTAATAGTCTTTGCTTCTTGGGGGTCTGACAATCAGATAGCTCAGAGGGAAATGGGCGTTTCTATGTGAAGGGGTAGAGAAGAGGTTTTACCTGTAAGACTTTTTGGCGAAGACTAACCATTAAAACATCCTAACTGGCTCCTGAAAACGGCAGTGACTGAACTGCCTCCAGCACTCCCATAAATAAAAAGCAGATGCTAACACACCAAGAAACGTTCCTCTCATTTCTTCTGTACTCAATCTTATTCTGCAGTAGGCCCATGTCTTGTCAAAAGGCATAACAGTGATCCACTAATCAAACAGAAATAATTTAAGCCTTGAAATTAATCTCTGCATTCTCTTTCATTTCTAATGAATCTCAAGAAAATAAACAGTGAGGAAGGGCAGGATGTAGAAATTATTTTAGAGTTAGGAAGGTGGGTATTTACCACAGAGGGAGTTTTGACCGGGCTGAGTTGTGACGGAGAATCCCCAGGGGTTTTGTGGAATGAATGGTTTGACTGGAAACTCTTCAACTGGCTACTGCTGCTCAGTGGCTGCAGTTTCCTGCAACATTAGAAGGGGAAGACATTTTTACTTTGCTATTCCGTTTATATTAGGGAAGATAATTGAAGCTTTAAACTTGACTTTGGACAGACGTATTAGTTTGTAAATAATGCTTCAAACTCCAACTGCAATTGTATGTCTCCAGTGAAGTGAAAGAGGTGGGGCCATGTTCACAGATGAAAACATAACACAACTAAACAGAAAGAACCATTTGGTTACTGTAACTTCAGGATCAAGATACATAAATTACAAGCAAAGTATGCCTTAGATGTGGCTGTTTATATTAATATTTGCAAAAGAACAAATAGAACCATGCTGTCAGACAGACATTACACTCCAAAATATTTTACAACACACCAGTTTTCTACACTTGACCTCAGAGTGAAACTGACAAGTTTGTCAGCATGTTTCAAAGTGTTAGGCTATCTGTAGATTACATCTGTAACAGACAGGCACTAAGGCGGAGCAGTGTCCAGTCATCTCAGTGAGGAGAACAATGGTGCCAGATGCAGGCTATGTTAGGCTAAACACTCCTCTCTCCACTGGCAATCTGCTTCCTCCAGCTCCTTCCTCACAGAAATCTCACTGGAATCAGAGTTCCATCATACCTCCCACAGCAGCCACATTACTTTTTTAACTAGATGATCAATGGAATCTGCTGGAAGCACCACTGGCTTTCAGGACATTCCAGACATGAGATCCTCTGACAGACTAGGCTACCAGCCTGGTTGGATTCTGATACTAATCACATCCAAATGAAGTTTCTCTCTGAGATAAACTATAGGAAAAGGCTCTTCATTATGATTCAAGAACGGTCATATAGTTGTGAGGCAAGTCAACAGCACCCGTATCCTGTACATTCAAAACGCTCTTTCTAACATCTGAGTCAGTATTGTAAACAGAAGGGCAACAGTTGCACAATAAGCAGGCAGGACGTGGACATCCATCCAAAATGATGTCCACTCTCTCATTCTGAAAAGCTCAGCCAGGCTGCTGTCCTCTACATTAATGCTATTTGGCAACACCATGCAGAGAATTTTTCTCCCCCCCATTAAGACATTTATCTGTGCAGAGAAATAGTCATTTAGAGTCTCTCCTTTCAACATGATCACAGCAGCCTGCCACAGTAATCCAGTGGGCCTGCAGTCTTAGTGCCAGCACGTTGTCAAAAAGCATCAGAGCCCCCCCGCTACTGAGGAGAGGTAATCATCCAAGTACTGAAGCTTACAATGTTACATTAAAATAAACTACAGACAAGGTGGGCTCTCCACCACGACCCCAACATCATGTTGATATAGAGGGAAATATTTAAATATTCACTGGTGAGAATGAGAAGGAGAGTATGATGGTAGAGAAGATGGGTGAGTAGAAGTACAAGCCACACCCACCTAGCCAGGAGCCTATGGATGAGCTGCTTCTCTTCCTCTAGGTAACCGGGCCAATCCTTCTGGACATGACTGTAGAACTCATCCTTCAGAGTAAAGCTGTGGTCTTTGGGATTCAGTTTAGCAACCTGCAAATCAATGACAAACACATTTTAACCGTCTGTCTCTAAAGCATTAGTTGCAGTTTTGACCCTGGTTAAAAAAAAGGATCAACTGGCAGGCTGTCAAAGTTCAATAATACATTGTTCACTATTAACAAGTAATTCATAGTAAACACAGCACTTACACCAGCACTGTGTCCAGTTAGAGCCACAAATAGAATGGCTCTGTGACAAAGAGAGCGAGAAAGTGAGAGAGAGAGCAAGGAAGCGCGCGAGAGAGAGCGAGGCTACTTTGCAGTGTCTACATTTGGAACCCCTAGAGGGGTTTAGAATGGCTTATAAATGCACCTGAATCCCAGGGGCACTTTTAAAGTTGATGTGATGTTTTACATGTGTTTCATTTACCTAAATAGATTAGGTTTATTAATTTCAAATGTATGACAATTGGACTACAATATGCAAAAGTTGTGTGTTATTGAGTTTGATCGCCACTCAGTGAAACCAGCGCCTAACATGCACCTGCAGCCTAGTGCCACAGTACAGTTTTAGTGTCGTGTCGTGTTTTAGAGGTCTCACATCGTCCAGTACTGCTCCCAGGTCAGCCTTGTCCTTAGGACTGGCCCTCTCCCTCTCCAGCCACAGCAGCAGCTCAGGCTTCCTGTAGAACTTCAAGGCCAAGACGTGGATGATACGGTCTCTTAGGGGCCTGAGGGCCACTGGGCTGGGGGCCCCGCTCTTCTTGTTGCTGGGGGAGTGCTTGTTGCTGCTGCTGTCCATGCTTGAGGACAGGCCCTGCTTCCTCTGGATCTTCACACATTTACCTGACAGAGAAAAGTAGATACACAGAGAGGTGCCAGTTGATGAGAACAATGTTAGTGACATACAAACAATATTATAGACATAAAAGCTACCTTCTTACACATCTAAGCTACTGTTACCAAGTAAAGAGTAGTGGTTTAGTGCTCTTGTCAGTCAGTGAAAGTTTCAGCAATTACCACAATTATCACTTGGATGATCTAAAGCGCTCATAGAAAGCCAAGCAGTACACTGGAAATGTGACAAGCGGGATGGGAGGATTATGCTTGTTCTAACTGCCTCTGAACAGGATTCAAAATAGACGGACACTTCTCTGAGCCCAGCAACTCAACATCAGGCCAATCCTCAGGCCAGTTATGCAAAAAAGGCCTGGTATAATGTGTGAGACAAGGGCCAGAAGCAAAACCTGATGTGCTTTGTCTTGACAGATGTCTGTCATAAATACAGTATGCAAACACTGCACACAGGAATAGCACCTTGCATCCCTAGCAGGAAATAGCGTCTGAACAAACATGTTTAGCCAGAACTCAAACTGCCTCATGTACACATACAAACTTAAGTGTTGGTGCGCAGCTCCAGACTTGGAGTTCAGTGAAAGAGTTGCCAGTGAAGTTAACCGGCTCCTGTGCAAGCAGAGGAGTATGGAAACTTAAGCACCTCACTGCTCACTCATACACAAAGGCCTTTTCTTCCTGTTGCAGCACTAATTCTCCTGGCTCCAAGCCAGCAGGACGTGGCGGTGCTTATAGATATATCTCCCAACCCTGATCTCATTAAAAAAGTTGAAGCTCTGCTTTGAAGGTTGCTATAGGACGAAAAGCACAGCCTCTTCATGGAAGCAGAGTGGTTCTGGTATAACTGGTATCTACTATATTAAGTAAAGCTGGAACCCAGCTGCACTGTACACTACGTGAACGAGTTGATTCACTCTATGACACATGGACCTAGATGATTTACATACTCTGTAAAATAATGTCTGGCTCCATGCACTCCATTTGACCTAAATGTCCACAGTTGTTGCACAACTGGAATGTAATCATGTTAAAGCTAGAATCTGCAGTTGCTACATCCATTTTTGGACTTCTAAATTAATAATATGTACCCATTGATTCTTGAAGAATATAACTTATAAATGACTTATGAGCTTAGTTGAACTGTTTTACCCCATCAGAACTCAAAATAAAAACTTGTTTCACTCCAATGTTTGGAAACAATGTACAGCTGAAGTCAGAAGTTTACATACACTTAGATTGGAGTCATTAAAACTCGTTTATCAACCACTCCACAAATTTCTTGTTTACAAACTATAGTTTTGGCAGGTCGGTTAGGACATCTACTTTGTGCATGACACAAGTCATTTTTCCAACAATTGTTTACAGACAGATTACTTCACTTACAATTCACTGTATCACAATTCCAGTGGGTCAGAAGTTTACATACACTAAGTTTGACTGTTCCTTTAAACAGCTTGGAAAATTCCAGAAAATCATGTCATGGCTTTAGAAGCTTCTGATAGGCTAATTGACATAATTTGAGTCAATTGGAGGTGTACCTGTGGATGTATTTCAAGGCCTACCTTCAAACTCAGTGCCTCTTTGCTTGACATCATGGGACAATCAAAAGAAATCAGCCAAGACCTCAGAAAAAAATTGTAGACCTCCACAAGTCTGCTTATCCTTGGGAGCAATTTCAAAATCGCCTGAAGGTACCACGATCCTGTACAACAATAGTACACAAGTAACACCATGGGACCACGCAGCCATCATACGCTCAGGAAGGAGACGCGTTCTGTCTCCTAGAGATGATCGTACCTTGGTGCGAAAAGTGCAAATCAATCTCAGAACAAACAGCAAAGGACCTTGTGAAGATGCTGGAGGAAAACAGGTACAAAGTATCTATAGCCACAGTAAAACGAGTCCTATATCGACAAAACCTGAAAGGCCGCTCAGTAAGGAAGAAGCCACTGCTCCAAAACCGCCATAAAAAGCACACTACGGTTTGCAACTGCACATGGGGACAAGATTGTACTTTTTGGAGAAATGTCCTCTGGTCTGATGAAACAAAAATAGAACTGTTGGCCATAATGACCATCATTATGTTTGGAGGAAAAGGGGGAGGCTTGCCAGCTGAAGAACACCATCCCAACCGTGAAGCACGGGGGTGTCAGCATCATGTTGTGGGGGTGCTTTGCTGCAAGAGGGCCTGGTGCACTTCACAAACTAGATGGCACCATGAGGAGGGAAAATGATGTGGATTATTGAAGCAACATCTCAAGACATCAGTCAGGAAGTTAAAGCTTGGTCGCAAATGGGTCTTCCAAATGGACAATGACCCAAGCTAACTTCAAAGTTGTGGCAAAATGGCTTAAGACAACAAGTGAGAGATTGAGTTGGCCATCACAAAGCCCTGACCTCAATCCTGTAGAAAATTTGTGGGCAGAACTGAAAAAGCATGTGCGAGCAAGGAGGCTTACAAACCTGACTCCGTTACACCAGCTCTGTCATGAGGAATGGGACAAAATTCACCCAACTTATTGTGTGAAGCTTGTGGAAGGCTACCCGAAACGTTTGACCCAAGTTAAACAATTTAAAGGCAATGATACCAAATACTAATTGAGTGTATGTAAACTTCTGACCCACTGGGTATGTGATGAAAGAAATAAAAGCTGAAATAAATCATTCTCTCTACTATAATTCTGACATTTCACATTCTTAAAATAAAGTGGTGATCCTAACTGACCTAAGACAGGGAATTTTTACTAGGATTAAATGTCAGGAATTGTGAAAAACTGAGTTTAAATGTACTTGGCTAAGGTGTATGTAAACTTACCACTTCAACTGTAAATGTAAACACACTGTATAGCCTCAAAGCATGGTTAAAATGATCATTTTGACATCATAGATGGTCAGTCCTTGCATCCATAGCTGTCTGAGAGTGGTTTCATTTCTCAAGGCCAATCACTCAGTATTTTACCAAAACAGAGGTGGGGGAAATGCTTTGTTATTGTTTCAGCTAAGGATTCTAGCTTTAAAACCATATTGGTTAATTAATAAGTCTTCAAAATGTCTATTCTTCAAGGCGCCTATATGACAGTTACATAAAACTTCCTGACATTTTCATAATGTGAGGAATGAGGATATCATCAACATATACTATGCACCCCAGTAAGATTAAAGGGTATAATTTTAATCAACTCTGGGCCTGAGGGTAAATCTCTGCTTTAGCCAAATACAATGCAGTTTCCAGAGCTTGTCGTAACAGCTACTGTGGTTCAAGACACATACAATTCACAGTCCAATATCTTCCTGTAGTGTAGTGAAATAGCCTGTGTTGCCACATTTTAAACATGCAGCGACTAGACGCGAACAACAATAAATTCAATATGCTTGTCATGTAGTTGGTTATGGGAAGGTTTGCAAAGCGCCAGTCTGTCTACTGTGTAGCTTTTACACGAAACCAGCAGAACACTGAACATGCTTGACTAAAACATACTTAACTTATTAGAAATATGATAAGGGTTGGTTCCTTTGTTGCTGAAAAATATTTGTGAAAAATGCTCAATTTTAAAAAAAAGCAGTAACTAGATACAGTAGTTGTAAGGTTCTGTATATATTTTCTTAGTCAACCTTGCCCTGTCTTTCATTTTGTTCATTGATTTCACCTGTGTTAGTTACTCACCTGGTCTCATCAGCTCCTTATTTAGTTCAGTTCATTCTGTTTGTGCCTTTGTGAGGTATTGTTCGACCCAACACTACCTGAACTAACCAGACCCAACACTACCTGGGACTAAGACTCAGGTGAACCGCAAAACGATAGACCTGTGGAGATAACCAGACCAGAACTGTACTACCGTGACTAACAGAGCGCATCATACTGGGAATACGCAGACCAACAGTACCTGGACTAACGCAGACCAACATTCCCTGGATGACCAGAGATAGGCCCAACACTACTGAACTCCAGTTCCACACTACCTGAACTAACCAGGACGCAACACTAATTGGAGATTAACCAGACCCAAGACTACAGACCTGGACGTAACCAGACCCAACTCATACCTGGACTAACCGAGACCCAACAGGCTACTGGGACTACCAGACCAACATTACCGTGGTACTTCAACCAGACTCAACACTACGTGAACTACCAGACCCCCCAACCTGACCTGAAATAACGCAGATACTCAAACACTGGTAAGCCGAATAGGTGCAGGCAATGGGAGTACAATAACGAGACCAGCGGGATTGACGGTTGTGCGTGTCTGGTGTAGGGACTAACCGAGAACCCAGACATAGCCATAGGAATTAGAGCGGAGAACCTAGTATCTGTGGACGCGGCAATTGAGTGGACTGCCAGAGGCCATATTCACCCTGGATAACCAGACCCAAACTACATGGCTAACGCCAGACCAACGTGAACAACTGTACTGGACTAACCAACCGCCACACTAATGGACTACGCAGTTAGACCAGGTTGGACTAACCCGATCGTTAACACTACCTGCGACTAACCAGATCCATGAATATAGAGAGCCAGGTACAGACCCAACACTCACTGACTAACCGACACTTGGAGGAAGGAGTGATTGAAGCGGGTGGACGAGGAAGCGGGTTTATCTTGTTAGCGTGTGGGGCGGGCGAGGCTGAGGTTGCCGCCGAACACTTAGAACTGGAACCAACTACCGTTGGAGCTAAACCGGACCCAACACAACACCTGGACTACCAGCAACCAACGCTACAACTGGACTAACCAAGACCAACGCTAACTGGACTAACACGACCCAACGCTACGGACATACACAGACCGAACGCTAACTGGACTAAGCAGACCAAGTAACTGACTAACGCGACCCAACGCTACCTGTGGACTAACCAGACCCAACACTACCTGGACTAACCAGACCCAACACTACCTGGCGCTAACCGATACCGCAACACTAACTGGACTAACCAGACCCAACACTACCTGAATAGACCAGACCAACACTACTTTGAACTAAACGCAGAGGCCAACACTACCTGAACTAACCAGACCCACATACCTGAACTAACCAGACCAACACTACCGTGGACTTAAACAAGACCAAACTACTGGACTGGGTAACCAGACCTCAACACTAACCTGAGCTTACCGGACACCAACACTACCTGGACTAACCAGACCAACACTACTGGACTAACCAGAGACCCACACACCTGGCTAACCAGACCCTATGGTTACTAAGCAGACGCCAACACTACCTGGACTAAGGACCGTGCCATTCGGGACAGAGTGCCATAACCTGGACTAAACCAGGACGCTATTGGATAACCAGACGCCACCTAGATGGAACTTAAGCACTACGCAGGCAACCACGGATTTAACACCGAAACTACGGATTAACAGACCAATCACTCAACCTGACTAAGCGCAGACTGCCAACCTTACCTGGAACTAACCCAGACCCTACACAGGACTTATGACATTACTGCGATCTAACAGACCCAACACTACCTTGGACTAGGCAGACCTAACAACTATCGGGTGGATAACCAGACGCAACACTACCGTGGACTAACCAGACCCCAACATCTAACTTCTGGATAGACCAGAGCCAACATTAAGGTGGACTACAGACCCAACATTAGTGAACTACACCAACCACAACGTGTACTAGCAGACCCTTCGTGACTACCAGACAACATACTGGAATAACCCGCAGACCGCAACACTATACTGGACTACCAAACGCAAGCACTAGCGGACGTAGGTCGCGATCAACTAAACTGGACATAACCGAACCCCAACACTAATGGACCCAACACGTACCTGGGATCGGATTCAACACTTGTGTTTGGACTAAGTCCAGACCGCACGACTAACTGGACTAACCAACCCTAGATGCTAACTGACTAACCAGACCAACCTAAACGGACTTACAGAGTTAGCGAAACTACTAACCTGACCACCTACTACACCAGAGCCGCCAAGCATAATGGAACTACAGCCCAGTCTATGGATAGCCACACCCACCTACCTGACTAACCAGACCCAACACTCCAACACGAACGTGCAGACTATACCTGGACTAAGCCCACACTACCTGGATCTAAGGACCAGACCAACACTACGCGGAGCTGAACCAGACCCAACATACCTGGGAACTAACCAGACGCCAAACTAACCTGGACTAACCAGAACTCCACATTGACTATACCCGTGGATGGATACCAGATCCAACATCTTAACTGGCACTAACCAGAACCTTACACTAACAGACCAACTACCTGGACTAACAGCCACACACACTACGCTGGACTAACCATGCCCAACACTAACTGGACTAACCAGGACCCAACATCTGGACTACCAGACCAACACTACTGACCCAACATAACCCTGGAGCTAACCGACCCAACACAAATGCACTAACGAGCCAACGCTAACTGGACTAACCAGACCCAACGCTAACTGGACTAACAGACCAACGACTGTACCGACCGCTAACTGGACTACCAGACCCAACGCTAACTGGCTACACTCAGGACAACAGCTACCGTGGACTAACCAGACCCAACATACCCGGGACTAACCAGACCAACACTACCTGGACTAACCAGACCCAACACTAACTGGACTAACCAGACCAACACTACCTGACACCAGACCCAACACTTACCTGAACAACCAGACCACACTACTGAACTAACCAGACCCAACACTACTGAACTAACCAGACCCAACACTACCTGGACTACGCAAGACCAACACTAAACCTGGACTAACCAGACCCAAAACTACCTGGACCTAACCAGACACCACCTTGGCAACACTACCGCATGGACTAACAGACAACACTACCTGGACTAACCAGACCCAACTTACTACGCTGGACTAACCAGACCCAAACTACCCTGGACTAACAGACCCAACACTACCTGGACCTAACAGACCGCACTACCTGGACTAACCAGACCCAACACTACCGGACTACCAGCAGACCGCAATCTCCCTGGACTGCAACCAGACCCCAACACCACACCTGGACTACAGACCAACACTCTGGACAACGGACCAACACTACCTGTGACTAACCAGCCCAACACTACCGTGAGACCTTTGAACACAAACCAACACTAACTGGACTAACCAGACCCAACACTACCTGAACTAACCAGACCCAACACTACCTTGAACTAACCAGACCCAACACTACCTGAATCTAACCAGACCCAACACTAACTGAACTACGCAGACCCAACATACTCTGGACTAACGCAGACCCAACACTACTGGACTAAGCCAGACCAACACTACTGGACTAACCAGACCCAACACTAACTGGACTAACCAGACCGCAAGCACTAACTGGATAACAGCACCAACAAGCACACTGACTACACCAGACCAACACTACCTGGACTAACCAGACCCAACACTACCTTGGACTAACGCAGAACCAACACTACTGGACTATACCAGAAATCGCGATACCAACACCTACCCTGGACTAACCAGATCCAACACTACCATGGTAACCAGACCAACACTAACCTGGACCCAACCTACCTGAATAACCGGACCCACACACAAACTGGACTAACCAGACCCAACACTAACTGGACTAACCAGACCCAACGCTAAACGTGGACTAACCAGAACCATAACGCTAACTGGGACTACAGCAGCCCAACGCTAACTGGACTAACCAGACCCCAAGACTAACAGACCCAACACTACCTTGGACTAACAGACCAACACTACCTGGACTAACCAGACCAACTACCTGGACTAACCAGACCCAACTCACTGGACTAACCAGACCCAACACTCACTGGACTAACCAGACCCAACACTACTGAACTCCCAGACCAACACTACCTGAACTAACACCAGACCAACATACCTGGACTAACCAGATCCAAACACTACCTGGACTAATAACCAGACCAACACTACTGGACTAACCAGACCCAACACTACCTGGACTAACCAGACCCAACACTACCTGGACTAACCAGACCCAAACACTAACTGGACTAACCAGACCCAACACTGAACTGGAACTAAAGCAACGACCAACACTACCTGGACCCAACCTACCCTGGACATAACCGACCCAACACATAACCTGGGACTAGCCAGACCCCAACCTAACTGGACTACAACCAGACCCCGCAACGCTAACGCTGGACCTAACCAGACCCAAGGTAACTGGACCTAACCAGACCCACGCTAAACTGGACTAAACCAGACCCAACGCTACTGGACTAACCAAACCCAACACCTACCTGGAACTAAGCAGACTGCCAACACTGACTGGACTAACCAGACCCAACACTACCTGTGGACTAAGCAGAGCCAACACCTAACTGGACTAACCAGACCCAACATAATGAACTAACCAGACCAACACTACCTGAACTAACCAGCACCACACTACTGAACTAACAGGGACCACAACACTGACCTGAATAACCCGACCCAACACTACCGTCTGGACTAACCGGAGATGCCCAACGACTACCTGGACTAACCCAGACCCAACACTGACGTGGACTAACCAGACCAACCACTACCTGGCTAACAGACAAACCTCAGTGGACTAACCAGACCCAACACTACTGGACTAACCAGACCAACAACTACCGCTACGCTGACTCAGGGACAGACCAACACTACCTGGACTAACCAGACCCAACCTACCTGGACTAAGGACCCAGACCCAACACTACCGTGCTAAGCAGACCCAATACTACCTGGACTAACCAGACCCAACACTACCTGGACTAACCAGACTGAACACTCCTGGCTAACCAGACCCAACACATGTCAGACCCTCGACTAACCATCCCAACACCCAACACTAACTGGGACTAACCAGACCCAACACTACCTGAACTAACCAGACCCAACACTACCTGAACTAACCAGCCCAACACTACCTGAACTAACCAGACCCAACACTAACTGAAACTAACCAGACCCAACACTACTCTGGACTAACCAGACCCAACACTCCTGGACTAACCAGACCCACACTACCTGGACTAACCAGACCCAACACTAACTGGACTAACCAGACCAACACTAACTGGACTCACAGACAACACTTACTGAACTAACCAGACCCAACACTACCTGACTAATACGCAGACCAACACTGAACCGACCCAACACTACCTGGACTAACCAGACCCAACACTACTGACTCCAAACCCAACACTACCTGGACTAACCAGATCCAACACTACCTGGACTAACCAGCCAACCTAACTGGACCCAACACTACGCGTGGATAACAGACCAACAACTGGACTAACCAGAACCCAACACTAACTGGACTAACCAGACCCAACGCTAGAACTGGACTAACCAGACCCAACGCTAACTGGACTAACCAGACCAACGACTGACTAACCAGCCCCAACCTAACTGGACTAACCAGACCCAACACTACCTGCTAACCAGACCAACACTACTGGACTAACCAGACCCAACACTACCGTGGACTAACAGACCCAACACTACCTGGACTAACCAGACCCAAACACTACCTGGACTAACCAGACCCAACACTACCTGAACTAACCAGACCCAACACTACCGGAACTAACCAGACCCAACACTACCTGAGCACTAACAGACCCAACACTACTGAACTAACCAGACCCAACACTAACTGAACTAACCAGACCCAACACTACCTGACTAACAGATCCACACTACTGGACTAACCAGACCTCACACTACCTGGACTAACCAGCGACCCTCAACACTAACCTGGACTAACCAGACCCAACACTAACTGGACTAACCAGACCCAACACTAACTGAAATAACCAGACCCACACTACCTGCTAACCAGACCCAACACTACCTGGACTAACCAGACCCAACACTACCTGGACTAACCAGACCCACACTACCTGGACTAACCAGACCCAACACTACCTGGACTAACCAGACTCAACACTAACTGAACTAACAGGCCTAACCCTTCTTAACCTCAATACTAGCAGACAGGTGGTGGAGATTCACTATACTTCTATCACCACTGAATATGTTAAACTAAAACACATTCCTTTATAAGACAGTTTTGTACAGTTACAGTAATGGTCAGAGATGACCTTAAAATGCCTTTTACAGAATTTCTTCAATCTTTTCACTGGGAAAGTATTTGGACCATACATTAAACTAAATGTAGCCATTTTCCTGCAAACCATCATTTGTATGTTGAAACATGAGGAGATAGCCATAGAATTACTGTACCACAAATACTCGCTGGCTGCCACAGGAAGTTTGTGTGCACAGTAGCGCATATGACATATAGTTTATGACCTTTAATTTCAGTTCCCTTTGAATGGGTGCATTACTGTCCTGTCATGCTGTGGGAAAGTGAGTCCAGTTGTGTGCCTTAAACCTTATGAACCAATGTCAATGTTCCCAGGCTGAGGTTGCAAGTGGACGTCCTCCTTTTCACTTGACTACATCTACCTTTAACAGGATTGTGCAACAGCCCTCAAGAAGCCTATTTCAACAGCACTGGCATGTCATGTGTTCTGCCACCTCTGGTCTCTTGGCACTCCCACCCCTACGGGAAGGCAGCTCAGCCCAGACCAGTCCAAGTTCTTCTCTGTCTTGGCACCCCAATGGTAGAGCCAGCTTCCCCTGAAGCCAGGACAGCAGAGTCCCTGGTCCCACAGCACCCCCCCCCCCCCCCCACACTTTATTGAGGAAAAATGTACTTACTATGACTGTGATATGTGGTTGTTCCACCTAGCTATCTTAAGATGAATGCACTAACTGTAAGTCGCTCTGGATAAGAGCGTCTGCTAATTGACTACAAGTTCAAATGTAAAAATGTGCTGCTTGCTTCAACAGCTGTAGAAAATGGATTGTGCAGTATGTTCTATTTATGTTTTAGACAATATGTGTAAAGCTGTAAAACTGTCAGTGTCTGCAAAGAAGAGCTCTACGTGCCTTAAATCCACAAATGCATATTATGTCATAAAGACAGCATAGTTCTACACGTCTGTTCAGGTTATAATACACAGCATCGGTAACATGTCCATTTAGAACCCACCAGAAGACACAGAAGTATACCTGTGTATGCATCCTCCTGCATGACATGTAACTAATGCACATCCCAATGGTCCCACATGCTGTATAAAGATATCTACAGCACTGCTATGCTGGGCTCTCGAGTGGCGCAGCAGTCTAAAGCACTGCATCTCAGTGCTAGAGGCATCACTACAGACCTTGGTTCGATACCGGGCTGTATCACAACCAGCCGTGATTGGGAGTCCCATAGGGCGGCGCACAATTGGCCCAGCGTCAATCGGGTTAAGGGAGGGTTTGGCCGGGGTAGGCCCTCATTGTAAAATAATAATTTGTTCTTAACTGGCTGGCCTAGTTAAATAAAGGTTAAATAAAAAAATATGCTCCCACAATAATTTCTTTACATAGTGGCACAAACAGGTTTTGATTCTGATCTTCGTCAGTTCTTAACTACTTATGGTAAATTATGGCCTTTGCTTCAGAGAATCTGCAAACAATAATTCAGTATTTCAGCTGATGAAAACTAATTGAATCGCAGCTACTGTAATTAAACTCTTAGGCAGAACTTCATCCACTCAGCATGAGACTTGTTAGTGCATACTTCTGGCAAACTCAATCACATGAATGGAGCTGGCAGGCAGGTTTGGCAGCGTGCCTGAGCAATCTGGCCTAAATGAAGGGAGAAGAAGAAGAAAAAGAGGCCTCCCTGTCGCTTGAATAATTGCAACCCAGTACTTTGATCAACTATGCAATAACTTCCACACCATATGGCAATTATCAGCAGGACAAGATGGTAAAAGGCGATGGATTAGAAGCTTTCAGAGAACATTACAACTCCTCCATTATTTTGCCCTTGATCCCCAAAGGTAAAGGGCTCGGTGTGACTGGTTCTGGTTTGGACATAGCTCAGCCAGCAGAGGAAAAAGCAGCCTGTGACTGCAGACTTACCACGTGTGGAGCCTGGCTTGATCTCGATGGCCGACCTGCTCATGATGTCCTTCTCCACCTGAGACATGCGCTCCCGGGTCATCTGGTACGAGTCATCAGTGGCACACACAGTGATCTTGTCCTGAATACTGCCCTGGCCTTCCAGGTGCTCCCTGCCCTCCCTGAGGCAAGTATAAGATCAGGCTCACATAGCAGCAAAAGATCTCACACTACTTCCAAATCAATACAGCATTTCTTGAAAATGTGTTTTGTGTGATTCTGTCTACATATGACATGTGTCTCACTCCCATGACTGGTTCTGTGACTTCTGTCCTCATGCTTGTTCCTCACATCCTATGCTAAGGCATTAAGCTGTAGAACAAGTGAAGTATTGTAAAGCCACAAGACTTTGAGCTGCAGGGCAAACAGAGCGTCACAACTCTACCCCTCAAACTAACCCTACATGGTTCCAAACACTGTGATCTCACTGTCCTCAGACATGTGTAAGTCAAAGGTCTAGAGACAACCAACCTCAACTGTCAAACTGTAACAACACAGTATGCTAAATAGGTGCTTACAGTAACTCAAAAGACAAAAAAGAGCTCAACAAAAATTACTTAAATCAAAAGGACAGAGTTTATGAGTAGTTCTAAAATAAGACTGAACTGTATTATACATGCAATGGTAAGAAACATTGTCTGAGGATAAGCTGTAATTTGAAGCGGTCACATTGTGACAAGGGTTACTTATGTTGGCAATGGGAGAGAGAGTGTAAGAGAGAGCAGTGTCTCAGAAGTCCTGTGGTCACAATCTGACTGAACTGGCTGTGGTTGACTGTGAAAACAGTGGTGTGTGCTTACCTTGAGACATACTGGTGTGTGCAGTCGAAGCTGGCCTGAGGTTTGTCCTTGCTATCACTGGACAGGTAGAAGGAGAAGACTCGTAGTGCGTCCGGGGCATCTGGGGACGGGGCGGGGATCTTGATGTACTGTTGTCAGGGGACACAGAGAGATCGTTAGATCACTGAGGGGACCATGTGTAAAAGTATAAATGTTTATCATTTTTAGCATATTCAGCTGTGCCATCGGTCTGCATATTCTAAACATGCTAAATGAAATACCTTGCATTTGTGTCATACAATCCGATAAGTTTTGGTAACTAACGTATACAGGACTGTAAAGAATGAACCGGATATTAGTCATCAATTAGGTTACACATTTAATTGGATAGCAAAACGTGCTAAATAGGAATACTGAGGTTATTGACATTGCATATGATTCAACTGCTCAGGGTGGCAGCCAGGCAGCCTCTGGCTTAATGTGATATCAAATGAAGCCACATCTGAAGCATTTTAAAGTCAACTAGGCATATCATATCACTTTTCCAATCTAATTCCAAACATCAACACACATCTTGAAAGCCGTGCCGTATTTCTGCTCTCCGAAGGTACACTATATATACAAAAGTATGTGGACATCCGTTCAAATAAGTGGATTTGACTATTTAAGCCACACCCGTTGCTGACAGGTGTATAAAATTGAGCACACTGCCATGCAATCTCCATAGACAAACATTGGCAGTAGAATGGCCTTACTGAAGAGCTCAGTGACTTTCAATGTGGCACCGTCATAGAATCCCCCCTTTCCAACAAGTGAGTTCGTCAAGTTTCTCCCTGCTAGAGCTTCCCCGGAACGGTTAAGCCGCGAAGTGGTAGGCCACACAAGCTCACAGAACGGGACCGCCGAGTTCTGAGGCGCATACTGCTGAGTTCCAAACTGCCTCTGGAAGCAATGTCATTACATTAACTATTCGTCAGGAGCTTAATTAAATGGGTCTCCATGGCTGAGCAGCTGCACACAAGTCTAAGGTCACCATGTGCAATGCCAAGTGTTGGCTGGATTGGTGTAAAGCTCACCGCCATTGGACTCTGGAGCAGTGGAAATGCGTTCTCTGGAGTGATGAATCACGCTTCACAAATTGGCAGTCCGAAGGTCAAATCTGGGTTTGGCAGATGCCAGGAGATGCAGAGTGCCAACTATAAAGTTTGGTGGAGGAGAAATAATGGTCTGGGGATGTTTTTCATGGTTCGGGCTAGGCCCCTTAGTTCCAGTGAAGGGAAATCTTAACGCTACAGCATACAATGACATTCTAGATGATTCTGTCCTTCCAACTTTGGGGAAGGCCCTTTCCTGTTCAGCATGACAATGCCCCGGTGCAGAAAGCGAGGTTCATGCAGACATGGTTTGTTGAGATCGGAGTGGAAGAACCTAACCTCAACCCCATTGAACACCTTCGGGATGAATTGAAACGCCGACTACGAGCCAGGCCTAATCGCCCAACATCAGTGCCTGACCTCACTAATGCTCTTGTGGCTGAATGGAAGCAAGTCCCCGCAGCAATGTTCCAACATCTAGTGGAAAGCCTTCTCAGACGAGTGGAGGCTGTTATAGCCATATTAATGCCCATGATTTTGGAATGAGATGTTTGACGAGCAGGTGTCCATATACATGTAGTGTATTATCAATTACAGTGTTCCTCTGTAGTTGCTAACTGAATGCTGTGTCCTTGCAGAGCAATTCAGTTCATCAATTTTCAATCGCTGTTCCTAGCCCAATCCTGGTATAGAGAAGTGTAGACTGTAGTTTCTACAAAAATAATTAACAGATTCTTTCTATTCATACAGTACATCTATACTATTAAATGGTAAGTCTTAAACAAGTCTTTAAAAAACACATTCCCTTCTTCTGCCTAAAAATTATTGTGTGCTTGGTACATCCATATAAAACAATCTTCTCTCCAAACTAACATTCTCTGCTATCCTCAAACAACCCAAGATAAATATGTAAGCACAGTGCACAAAAAAACCCAATTATAGCTGTATAAATACAGTCTTAAACAGGCCAAATGTAAAAGGTGTCCATCTGTAGAGCACCATGTTAATCATCATCTACCTATACCAGTATTACTGTATTCTGCATGTTACACTCTGTGACACACTTGTATCAACCTTGCAGCATTGCTGCTTTGATGTTATTGCTTTGGAACAACACTGTTATTTAATGAGTACATTTTATCTGACCAGGGGGTGATTGGAGTAAATGTAATCTAGAAGTTTATTTGCTAGTGGACCAAAGTAGATTTTTGTCACACCCTGACCTTAGAGATCCTTTTTATGTCTCTATTTTGGTTTGGTCAGTGCGTGAGTTGGGGTGGGCATTCTATGTTTTTGTTCTATGTTTTCTATTTCTATGTGTTTGGCCGGGTGTGGTTCTCAATCAGAGGCAGCTGTCTATCGTTGTCTCTGATTGAGAACCATACTTAGGTAGCCTTTTCCCACCTGTGTTTGGTGGGTAGTTGTTTTCTGTTTTGTGTCTGCTCCAGACAGAACTGTTTCGCTTTCGTTCTCCTGTTTGTTGTTTTTGTTCGATGTGGTTTTTTGGATTACATCATGAACACTTTAAACGCTGCACCTTGGTCCACTCTTCCTTCAGCCCACGAGAGTCGTTACAATTTTAATGTATTGATATGAGAGCGGGCTTGACCCTCCTCTGTTTTCAAGCCATAAAACTGACCTAAATAAGCAGCTGGCTAAGACAATAACCCAGGCCACATGGGAAATACTAGGTCATAAAATGACGACCTCTTGTCAGCCATTGGACCGGGGAGGCTGATATCCTGGCATTACCAATAGGAACTCATGACCCTCTACCTGGATAATAGTGGCCAGTGTCATATACAGTACTGTCCAGGGCTCCCCTGGCGACCAACAGAGCTATGGGGCAACCATCAGTTACATTAAATGGCCTAAAAATCTACTTTCACTAAATGGCCAATTGAACAAAGAATGTTATTAACCAAGAGGTATTGTAATGTACTTAAAAACATTGGGCACTGACTGTCCATTTATTCAAGTTGAAATGGACAGTTTTGATGATGCTGAGCCTGTGCCCTAGGGTCTCTTCTCACTACGAGAGATTGCCTAGAGGTTTCGAGAAAATACCCTCGGCTAGACCTTTAACTGTAATACACCACCTCCGGAGGTTGCAGTTGAATTGTCTTCTAAATACACCACCTCCGGAGGTTGCGGGTGAGCCTTGCTCACCCCCTCCTCCAAGCATTGCAGAATTGTCTTCTAGAGTCAAATGCTTCTACAGTAAAATTCTTAATAGCAGAGCAATGTTTTTTAAACAGCTGAAATGTATCGGCATTTTCCTTATATTTGAGACTCGTTTACTCTGAAATTGACACCGTAGCTTTAAGGGAATCTCAGAACACTGTCATTTATTTCAAAGCAAAAGCTAGTAAGAATGCAAGTAGCCGAATTTCTCAACTCCAAGATGTACAAGTACAATAAAGTTGAGTGGTGACGAGTGTGGGTGTACTGCACCTCCGACACTTGTAAAAATGTCCATTATTGAATGATTTCCTTGTACCCATGTTTGTCTTGTGTAAATGCAAGCTTTTCTTTGGGTGCTAAAATCCATAGTTTTTGATAGAAATTGTATTTTATGTGAGCAATCTAGGTATGGTTCAGATAGCTGAATGCTAACGTCAGCCAATGTTAACTAACGAAGCTAACTAGCTAGCTAGTAATATGCAGGGGTGAAAGTAAGGCGGTCTGGTATGGCATCCTGGCAAAATACACCGTACAGGTAAAATATGAGCCTATCTCAATAATTAAAACAAAATGTAAAGAAAACTGTAGGCTATTACACCACTTTTTATCATTACTGCATGTGAGAGGCATGACAATTTTGCGAATGGACTTAAAAACGAGCGTTATAGCCTACGCTCCAAAATGTGATGTGGTGCGAAGAGAACATTTAAATCAGAACACGATTGACATTTTGCCAAGGCAGAGATAAGTGACCTAGACGGGCACCGACAGCAGTGACTGCATAAATTGTGGCGTAATGACAATCGTCAAATGTCATAAATCTTTTAGGGTGTTTTGTGTAACAGATGTCTCTTTCCATTCACCACTGTTTGGAGGCTGGAAATATGTTGCGAGTGGATGAACGTGCACGGGTAACCTAGTAAAGGAGCCATTTGAAGTGACTGTTTGACAAGCGTGTACACACATAGGAGGTCCCGTACCGGGAACAAATTAATTAAACTTTCACCCCTGGTAATATGTGAGGAGGATGCATACATTTTGCTTAGCTTGCTAGCTACTTATCGCTGTATAATATTAATGACCCTGTATGAAAATGTTACTGTACTTTTATATTTGTATGAGAGGGGTAAACGTACATTTTTGCTTTTCTAAAGTTACTTGATGAAGCAGGTGTTGTTGGCTAACGTTAGCTAGCAGCTGTGCCACTTTGGGTGTGATATTGTTTTGCAACCAAATGAATGAGCGGATGGACGAGAAAATAAACCATTTTGACGTCTGCACATGCTTGTGAATTGTTGCATTATTTAAGAGTGTAATATGGTTTTGTTGCATTAATCAAGAGTGCAATATGGTAGATTAAAAGTTGCTCGCATAGCTAGCTAGTTGAATAGTTTGCATGCTTACTGGCTAGTGGGTACTGTGATAATTACGGTAAATTTGAGCTGCGAAGCAAGAATGTCCATCCCCTCTCAGCATGGGACATTTCATTGCTAATGTAAATTGAAAAGTTTATGTACATATTATGTAAATAGACATTTTGTCCCGATGCCTCTCTTCCAACTTTCGTCAGTCTGAATAAGCAGAGGAAATTTGAGGACAAGATCAAATTAAATTACATTTTATTTATCACATGCTCTTAAACAACAGGTGTAGACTAACAGTGAAATGCTTACTTACGGCCCTTCCCAACAATGCAGGAAAAGGAATAGAAAAGTAAAACACGTAATAATAAAAGTGATAATAAATACACAGTGAGTAATGATAACTTGGCTATGTACACAGGGTACCAGTACTGAGTCTATGTGCAGGGTAGGAGGTAATTGAGGTAGATGTGTACATATAAATAGGAATAAAGTGACTAGGCAACACGATTGATAGTAAACAGTAGCAGCAGTGTATGTTAGGAGTCAAACAAAGTTTGTGCAAAAAGGGTTAATGCAGATTGTCCGGGTAGCTATTTGGTTAACTATTTAATTAACTTATTGCTTGGGGGTAGAAGCTGTTCAGGGTCCTGTTGGTTCCAGACTTTGTGCATCAGTACCGCTTGCAGTGCAGTAGCAGAGAGAACAGTCTATGACTTGGGAGGCTTGAGTCTTTGACAATTTTTAGGTCCTTCCTCTGACACCGCCTGAAAGGGGCAGAGAGATGGGCCACAGAATGATTACTTCTTTTGACCCAGCATGATTACTGACTGACTGACAATGTGCACAGCCATACAGTACTCAGAATTCAGAAATTGTTGCCAAATCATCTGAAAGTAAGTCACTTTCACTTCCTTAATGGTGTCAGACTAGTGTGACAAGGCTAACAACACAAAGGACCAAAAAATAACATAATATTTTCATTTTATTAGGTGCCATAAGACAAACAGAGGACAGTCAGTGGCCTTGAAACAGTATCTTTAGTTATATTTGGGAAGTGATTGATTCCAGGCTGGCTGGCAGAAAGCACAGTGCCTGGGGTAGATGTGGCAGGCAGGACTCTGGCCGCCACAAATGCCCAGTTATGCAGTACAGCAATAAGCAGCTTCTGTAGCTTGTAGCCAATAAACAGTTCCTCTTTCAACCCCCCCATCTCTCTCCCCCTCCGAACCCCACAGCGAGCTATGCACCCTACCCCCATCACCCAGCCTCAGCTCTCTTTATAGCACACAACATGAAAGCCACACTGCGGAACACAAAACGCAAGGCAGCCCACAAAGCCATGGACACTTGCGATATCGAACTGACCATTAGTTATGTTGACCTATATCTGTCCAGCCCTTTGTGAAGTGGTGGGGTACGATTCCACTAATGGCTGCTTAAGGTTTCTGCCAACTAACTGCCATCAAACAAAAAAGAGTCAAAGTAAACAGAAGCAAAAGAGCCATATCGTCAGGACCTTTTACCTCAAGACTTGGTCTTGACCAAAATTACAAGCAACAAGTCATAGAAAGAGAGGCTCCAGAAGTAGGTCAAGGCAGACAGCATTGCAATGCAGAATGACTTGTTTCAAATGGAGACGCTGATAAACAAAAGCCTGCCTGCCCCTAGGGAGAGCACAGCTCACGGTTTACAGTCTTAGCTGTGCAATTCCCGCACCCCCCAGAACCCCAACCCCCATAACACCAGCACTTCCCTCGGTTGCTATGCCCTCAGTGCGAGGCAAGCATCGAGCACCCCCCTCCAGCCAAGCGTTAGAGTTGCCTGTCACCTAATCAATGTCACTCAGGTCAGTCCATTTTGAGGGCGCCCCTGTTTTATTCAGCTTTCTTCTCCATCTTCATAACCATATGTAATTTAACCCATTAGTTCCCAGCTCTGCACTCCTGGCTCCTGTGGGAGAAACCATCTCCCCTGGCAGCATTTAGCCCCTACAGTACCTGGTGTGAAGTTTAAGGGCCCTAAAGCATGAGGCACTCCCGTTAAAAGCTCTGTCTGAGCACACAGGGGCCATCATCAACTGCTACCTGCCACTTTCTCCTGTCTTCAGATTACATTTCCCAGGACAGTTAATCATGCTAGAGGGTTTCGAATAAACACTTAATAGAAAAGGTACACGAAAAAGCTTAGGCCTACATTTGTAGGCTTTTGTGTATTTAAAAAAAACTCTATACAAATGTTCATCACAACAAAACTCTTGAAATATTGATAATTTGTTTTAAACTAAATACAAAATAATCAATATTTTGTGGGTTCCCATTTTCCAAACTGATGGAAATCTAACATGACGTTTACCTTGGTCCCTTTCTGTTCCAGAACCACCACCCAGATTGACAGGTAAGTAAAAAAACAAAAAAACAAATCTCCGTTATTTTATCAGGTAAGTTGACTGAGAACACATTCTCATCTACAGCAACGACCTGGGGAATAGTTACAGGGGAGAGGAGGATGAATGAGCCAATTGTAAACTGGGGATTATTAGGTGACCATGATGGTTTGAGGGCCAGATTGGGAATTTAGCCAGGACACCGGGGTTAACACCCCTACTCTTACGATAAGTGCCATGGGATCTTCAATGACCTCAGAGAGCCAGGACACCTGTTTAACGTCCCATCCGAAAGACGGCACCCTACACAGGGCATTGTCCCCAATCACTGCCCTGGGGCATTGGGATATTTTTTAGACCAGAGGAAAGAGCGTAAGTATCAGCGTAAGTAACAGAGATGTGTATTTCCATAAAGCAGACTCACACAGGGCAGGCAGGTTGCACCATAAAGCTGTCCTTGCCCTGGGCCCCCAGGCCTCAGGGGCCCCTGTCTTCCCCAGGCAGTGTGAGCCTTCCCTTTCCATCTCTGGTTAAGCCGGGGGAGACCCACACTCCCGCAGGTCACATGGAAGGACTAAGATCAAACATCTCCTAAGCCACGCTTCAACCAAACATCAACATCAGCGGTCAATGCCTCCAACTAACTACTTAGGCCTGCATAGGAAACTAATCACTATTTAGCGTTCACTAACCACAGGAATTAGGCATCACACTTCTGTCTGTACTCTTTATTTTATCTGATCATTCCAAGGGACATTTAAAATAGTAAGCTATGCCATATTACACAACATGTATTTTGTTGGAATCCTGGTACAATACTCCCAAGACAAGTTACAGGACAATTACAACAAATTGTGAGAAAGAATGGATAACATATGCAAATTATTCTAAAAACTTTTCAACAGAACAAATGGGAGTCAGTGAGCAGTGTACTGTCAGAGAACTGAGTCAGTCAGCTTTGTCCAATAGTGTCCATCCTGTGAGCTGAACTTGGCAGTTGGACAGTTAGTGTCATCCAGCAAAATGGCATCAGATTGTCAATCCTCAGCACCTTGTCAGAACAGTTTCTCGATGGGGCGCAGGGAAGATACAATAACCCCCACTGTGGCCCCGGGCCCAGGCACATATGCTGCAGCCTGCTCCCGGCTGGCTGGCCGGCCCTGTGTGTTTGGAGATGTCAAATACTTTCAGGCTGTTGTAAGGTGTGAACTGGACTGGAACAGAACAACTTGGTGGGGGCTCTGCTGTTAGAGCAGGACAAAGGGCACCCCTCATTGGTGTCTATGGAAAACTCCTCCTCTGACGCACAGACAGCATTAACACTATTCATTATCTCTGATCATGGTGCTCTTCTTCTGCCTTACATTTGGTGGCGTATGAGAACATTATTCTGGTAAAGAGATATACTTTTTTCCCTCCTGCTAACCACCCATCTGCCAGGAAAGATGATAAGTATTTCTTTGGTGATGTTCTTTTCTTCTTCTTGGGTCTGTAGACATTACCGAGCAGGTAGAGATCCTAGCTCTGGTATTTAGCATGGCAGCACAGTGATGGGAGCAGGTGCCTAGATATACGAACGTGATTTACTCTAGTCTGTGCTTCCTGCCCTTGTCTGTACTGACACTACTGGCCATTGTCATCGTATCCCAGTCTGCACAGTCATGGCTGCTGCTGTGAGCTGCCTGTCTTTTGTTCTTGCATCTTCCCCCACAGAGCTGAGAGCAATGGACCGTCGGCCAGCCTGGATTATTCATGAACAGCAGGGACGTGTGGCGGGCGACTGGAGAGGGCTAGGACGACAGCACCGTCACAGCGTGACTCCCAGCTCAGCTCGTGCATGAGGGACGGTACTCCACAGTCCTCTCTTTCCCTGTCTCTCTGGTATGTGGTGATCACCAAAGCATCCCAATGAGGGGACAAACAGAACAGAGAGAACTACTCTGGGAGGAGGAAGGGGTGGATTAGAGCTGGGGCCAACAGCATTCCTTCCCTCTGCCACGCTGCATCTCCTCACAAACAGCAATACACACACGCTGGATCCATGTGTACTATGAGGAAACACTGCTAAGACATTCACAAAGTTCCACACAGAACTATTGGTCAAAAAGGAAAAGGAAGCTTACAAGTGGCATTTAAAAAGGAAGGCATTATTCCAATGACACATGCAGACAACCATAGAAGGCAACACAGGCAGACGATGCCGCAGGGAAATCCGGGGCACATATTAATTCCTGCTCTCCACAATCCTCCCGCTGTTTACCGTATGATCAATGACTCATAGATCATGAACACAATGCATGAGATCACCTCTCTTTTAAATCATGCTTTTAGTGAGGCTGTCTTTTTGTTCCTGTGCTTCAAGTCAGCCCTACCGTTGATAAAGACTTGGGATCCACAGATTTGGGTTTTTTAAGGGGGTTCTTGAGGGGAGTAGGGGGTGGGCAATTGGCCTGGCTACAGCATCCCCCAAGGTATTGACTCCTATGCCAAGCAAAATGTGCCTTCTCCAAGAGAGGCTGGGCTAATCTGTCAACCTCAGCAATCACATGGTTCAATAACTCACCCCCTCCATTCCTGTACAGTATATCTCCCACTGTAAATCTGGTAAACAACGAGGTTGTTATTCTTCTTTAGGTTAAACAATAGCTCAGTCTGTAGTACTCTAGTGATTTGAACCCTAAAGAACACAAGCACTACAGACTTCAGACAGAAACTCTCCCCTCTGACCATTCCACTTCCGTAACCATCTTTGTTTACAGAGGCAGTGTTGCTTGTATCCTGTTGTGCTGCATTTTTAAATGCTGGGAAAATAATGGTATGGGAAGAGTTGAGGAAAAGTGACCATTGCTGATAGCCGAACAACCAACCAGACAAACAGAAAGATCGGAGGAACAAAGGATTGCTCTTTCTAACATCACATACTGCTTTTCACTCTGGCTGATGTCCGTTTTGTTGCACTAGTGCTTTCAGTGAAGAAGAAAAAACGATATTTCAAAGTGATGTCATTACCCGCCTAGGTAGCTTCTGGGTCAGTGCTTACTGGTGTACAGATGGATTTAGTTCCTACAGGATCTCCTTGGTTTAGCCTATTCCTGTGATGTGATATAAATAGCTGCCATGATGTTCCTATCACTGTTGATGTAATGAAAGGAGAACACTACAACTGTACAAGTATAAACAATGGGGGCTGGGTATGTCAATCAATATTCCTAATAGTTTTTTGACATGTGCTAATAAATAAACACATATTGGTTGAGCTAATATGTGAGCAGCACTACAACATCCTGGATCTATTAGTCATCCTGGAGAGGTGACCACACACTGGACTGGGAGAAGTCTCATTAGGCTTGTCCCTCAGATACTGTGATCCCAAAATACTGGGGCCAACAGCTTTGCCAGTCAAAACAGTGGGCCTCAGATGCGCAGGGCACACAGAGCCTTTTTCCTAGCTTGACACATCTGGATGAATAGAGCGACGTGTGCCTGAAGGACGACTCCCCCCACCTTCTAGTTGTGCCACTGGGAAAGGAGCTCTGACTGCATTCCTCTTATTGTTATTCTAATTAGCTTTCGGGAAAATAACTGATGGGCATGCACACACCGACACACACACCGACACACACAGTGAGATGGAGAGGCGGAGCGCTCTGGGTGGGGGTAGGGTCGGGGCAACCGCATGTGAGATGGAGGCCCTGATGTCGCCCAAGGCTTCAGCCAAGGCAGAGGGTGAAACGGCACAATAATCAGGGGGGTAGACGGGAGGGACCTGGGGGGGGGGGGGGGGTCTAGCTGAGCCACATACAGTTGTCATTACATGATCCCTGGGAAGAATGCTCCCTAACGCCTCCTCTAGTCTCCTCTCAGCACCAGACAGCATTTAGGATCTATTCTCATTGATGAGAATTAAGGAGAATTTTGAGAGATTGTCGGGAGGAATCGATTCTCAAGAGACATTACTGTAATGTAAACTTCTGTATTTCTCACGTCTGTAACGCTACCTTTGGAGGTCGCACACGACATTCACCCGACAGTTTCCCCCCTCTAAGCAGTGCAGTGTAAACAGAATTGTCTCGTTGAACAGAATTGTCTCATTCATACAGCAAAAATACAGCTGAAATGTATAGACATTTTCATTATATTTGAGAGTTTTATTAAGTTTTCACCTGTTACTTTCTTAAATTGTCGCTTTAGCTTTAAAAAAGCTCAAGCTTTTCAAGCCCCCCTTGAATGCTCTGAGCCACCTTCCTGGTAAGAGGAATGCAGCAAGAAGCTAATCAATTCACCAAATCAAAACCAATTTTATTTGTCACATACACATGTTTAGCAGATGTTATTGTGGGTGTAGCGAAATGCTCGTCTTTCTAGCTCCAACAGTGCAGTAATATCTAACAAGTAATATTTAACAATTTCACAACAATATACACAAATCTAAAGCAAAGGAATGGAATTGAATGAGCAATGACCAGGGAAATGATCAACATTTTCAGTCACAATTTTGCGTTTACCTCCTATAATGCCTTCCATGATATTGATCAAATGAAGCCTGGTTTGTTATAAGGTGACTTTAATAGGCTGAAGCTGATATTTTCTGTCCGTATGAGAGGGGTAAACATTCATGTTTGATATGCTAACGTTACTAGCTATCTAGCTGTGTGGTCTTGCAAGCTACATTTAATATGTGTACAAACGAGAAAATAAACCCTTTATTTGTCTGCACTGGCTTGTGAATTGTCACATTATTCAAAAGTGTAATATGGTTTAGTTGCATTATTCAAAATTGTAGCTAATCTGTTTTAGAGGGAAAGTTGCTTGTTTTGTTAAATCATTTGCAAGCTTACTGGCTAGTCAGTGGCTACTGGCTAAGTTACTGTGATACTGATATTTATGGTAAATTTGGAGCTGCCAAGCAAGAATGTCACGTTGCCAGCCACAACAAAAGGTAATGCAAGGATGGCATGTAAATTGAAATGTTTACGTACATATTATGTCAAGTGTAATCTCTTCGCGCTTCCTCTCCTTAAATGTCCATCAATGAGAATAGCCCCATAGTTAGCTTCTGTCAGACCTAAATCCAGATATTTGCTATGTACACTGAGTTTACAAAACATTAGGAACACCTTTTCTTTCCATGACAGACTGATCAGGTGAATCCAGGTGAAAGCTATGATCCCTTATTGATGTCATCAGTGCAGAAGAAGGGGAGGAGACTGGATAAAGAAGGATTTTTAAGCCTTGTGACAACTGAGACATGGATTGTGTATGTGTGCCATTCAGAGGGTGAATGGGCAATACAAAAGATTTAAGTGGCTTTGAACGGGGTATGGTAGTAGGTACAAGGCGCACCGGTTTGAGTGTGTCAAGAACTGAAACGCTGCTGGGTTTTTCAGTTTCACGTCTGTATCAAGAATGGTCCCCCACCCAAAGGACATCCAGCCAACTTCACTGAACTGTGGGAAGCATTGGAGTCAACATGAGCCAGCATCCCTGTGGAACCCTTTCGACACCTTGTAGATGCCATGCCCCGAAGAATTGAGGCTGTTCTGAGAGCAAAAGGGCGTGCAGCTCAATATTAGGAAGGTGTTCCTACTGTTTTGTAGACCGAGGTATTTTATTTTTGTTATTTATTTCACCTTTATTTAACCAGGTAGGCCAGTTGAGAACAAGTTCTCATTTACAACTGCGACCTGGCCAAGATAAAGCAAAGCAGTGCGACACAAACAATACAGAGTTGCACATGGGATAAACAAACGTACAGTCAATAACGCAAAAGAAAAAATCTATATACAGTGTGTGCAAATGCAGTAAGATTAGGGAGGTAAGGCAAAAAATAGGCCATAGTGGCAAAATAATTACAATTTAGCAATAACAATGGAGTGAAAGATGTGCAGAAGATGAATGTGCAAGTAGAGATCAAAGGATTCAAAGGAGCAAAAAAATATATAACAATATGGGGATGAGTTAGTTGGGTGGGCTATTTACAGATGGGCTGTGTACAGGTGCAATGATCGGTAAGCAGCTCTGACAGCTGATGCTTAAAGTTAGAGAGGGAGATATAAGACTCCAGCTTCAGTGATTTTTGCAATTCGTTCCAGTCATTGACAGCAGAGAATTGGAAGGAGAGGCGGCCAAAGGAGGAGTTGGCTTTGGGGATGACCAGTGAAATATACCTGCTGGAGCACGTGCTACGGGTGGGTGCTGCTATGGTGACCAGTGAGCTGAGATAAGGCGGGGCTTTACCTAGCAAAAACGTATTTATAGATGACCTGGAGCCAATGGGTTTGGCGACGAATATGAAGCGAGGGCCAGCCAACGAGAGCATACAGGTCGCAGTGGTGGGTAGTATATGGGGCTTTGGTGACAAAACAGATGGCACTTTGATAAGACTACATCCAAATTTCTTTGTAGAGTGTTGGAGGCTATTTTGTAAATGACATCGCCGAAGTCAAGGATCGGTAGGATAGTCAGTTTTACGAGGGTATGTTTCGCAGTATGAGTGAAGGATGCTTTGTTGCGAAATAGGAAGCCGATTCTAGATTTAATTTTGGATTGGAGATGCTTAATGTGAGTCTGGAAGGAGAGCTTGCAGTCTAACCAGACACCACCTCACTTCCTGGCATCCAGGACCGCTATACCAGGTGGTATCAGAGGAAGGCCCTTAAAATTGTCAAAGACTCCAGCCATCCTAGTGATCATGTTCTCTATGCTACCGCACGGCAAGTGGTACCGGAGCGCCAAGTCTAGGTCCAAGAGGTTTCTAAACAGCTTCTACCTCCAAGCCATAAAACTCCTGAACATCTAATCAAATGGCTACCCAGACTACTTACATTGCCTCCCCCCTCTTTTACGCAGCTGTACTCTCTGTTATTATATAGGCATAGTCACTTTAATAACTCTACCTACATGTACATATTACCTCAATTACCTCGACTAACCGGTGCCCCAGCACATTGACTCTTTACCAGTACCCCCTGTATATAGCCTCGCTATTGTTATTTTACTGCTGCCCTTTAATTATTTGTTACTTTTATTTCTTATTTTTTGGGGTCTTTAAAAAAAAAAAAACATTGTTGGTTAAGGGCTTGTAAGTAAGCATTTCACTGTAAGGTCTACACCTGTTGTATTCGGCGCATGTGACAAATACAATTTGATTTGATTTGATCATTTGAGTGTCACCCGGATTTCCGTTTACTACGTTACATCTAGTCTATTGGACCAGCAGGGCAAGTCTGAGAGAACAATGCCATCTATTACTGGTCACAAGCATCACCACTATCATCACATACCCACTCCTCGTCCACTAGTCTACATTCACATCTCTTTTGGGCTGGGGGTGATGTCACCAGCTCAAGAGTACAGGAAAATGATATCACTCAACACTTTTTTTGAAATGTTAAGAGCTGCTGTAAATATGATGGGTAAGGACACTGTTTACCGTGACTGTACTGTTAGGAACCTTAGAGCCCATTGGTCCCCCTCTGTCTGGTGTACCCCAGTCTGCCACATTCAACGCCATCCTCCCCCCATTAACAGCTTAATCTGTTCTCCCTCCAACGGCAGATAGCTCATTAATGCCCAACCGGCCAGCGCAGGGGGCCGCTGTCAGAGGGGGAGGGAGCCTATGCTTGAATTCCGCCAAAGCAATTTGAATATATAATGTGCCAACAAAGATATATTCACAAAATCCTATTCAGTGATTAAAGCATACTTTAATTGCACACACTCAAAATTGCTAAACAGAAGGACTGATGTCGCCTATCCGTATTCATCTCTTCGATTTTGCATATGTTCAATTACAACACTCGCTGGCTTGCATATGCCTTACATATGTTTGTGTTTACTTAAGCTACATTCTGTATCAGAGTACTTTATTCTTTTCTGATGAAGCGCCATAAAGAACAGTGCAGACAGAGGGAGAACAACTCCACGGCTGCCATAGCATCCCCCTTTCCTCATCTCAGCTCTTTCATGTCTACACAGAGACAACAGGCGTGGAGACATGGGGCTCCCTCGGGTTCACCAACTCCCCAACCTCCTCCCCCTCTCCAAACAAAGCCTTTTCAGTTGCCAGCCTGACCCAGTAACCTGGCTAGCAGCCTGGGGGTATAGTGTACCCTCTCTTAGGGCCTGTGTGAGCACACAGGCCAGCGTTTGTGTACAGAGCAAAGTCACTTTGGTCAATGCAGGGATTAGAGCAGCTCCTTTTCGACAGGGCCGACCGATTTTGTAGTAAATGTGCAGTAGGCTAGCAAGCAGCGCTGGGGAGGGTGCTTTAGTGCCCGGCTAATCTGGTTGGACACAGGCATCTTTCTTTACTGCTGCTTCACAGGAATGTCTTCTCCCTTTCACTGCCAAGTGTTTCTGTAGATTATGTGCTAGGTCTGACTACACTCAGCATCAAGGATAACATGACACATAGCTACAATTAAACAAACCTGGTTTGCAGTATTTATGCATTAGCATATTATCACATATTTTCCCCTGTAGTCAGATAGAATCACAAACATGGTCCTGGAATACTGTGAGAATACCAGCTATATGCTTCCAGTTTTCAGAATAGCTGGCAGTACTGTAGTTGTGTAAATAAAGACTCTGTATAAACATTGCTGTAGCATGACTGATTGAATCCAGTTCTAAATCTAACATGGAAAGCTGAAGCATAACAAACCTAAACTCACACATACCACAAATGCAAAGGAGGTCACATTAAACACCGATAGTCCCTTTGCAAGGCAGTCAAGCTATTAATGTATTTATAACGACAAATGTGAGAACAGCTCCATTCTTACTGTATATCTCTAAAAGGCAACAATAACCACCAGCTGAAGAATAGAACAATATCCTCACAACATGTGCAATCTAATCAGGCAGGCCTTCAGGGTTTAGTCAGTGGATGCATGCAACTGAACTGCCCTCTTGTTTCAAGCCATGTTTTTGAATCTCATAAAAAATGCAGTGGAGAAACTGTTACGAATGTGCTGCCTGTACGGCAAATCAGAACTAATTAAAGCATTTAATTTCTGAAGCATTAGAAAGGATGTGCAAAAACACATTCATCTTACCCCCTGGCTCCCCTTGAAGCAAATTGCTGGCTGATTTGTTAAGGATCCCTGGGGAGACAAAAAAAGGAAAGTGGTTATCATGTAAAATAACAGACTCAAGCATTGCAGGTAGATACAATACGATTAAACCTAAAATACATCAGGTAAAATTAAATATTGAAATTAAATATTGTTATTTAATAATAAATATTACAAATCTGGTCAAGCTCTGCTAGTAGATATATTTGCTGCGATTACACTCTCAATACCGGCAATTTCCCCCACAGCAATAATTACTTATTCGTCAAGATAAGAATGTATTAAAACAGTGCTACTTAGTTCAGTGGGGCAAATTATACCATTAGCTAACCATCACAATAATTATAGTTTCCCATCCCTTATTTGCCCCAATGACCGAAGTACAACCTCTTAAATGTTAATTCAATAATAAAACAGCCCAGAGATCAATGTTGCTTCACCACTAATCTGCACTGGAATGTCTCTGATTAATCAATCTAGAGCACAGAAAACTTGTTTCACTCAACCAGTTCTCATAGTCAATTGGAAATTGGGGAGGGAGGAAAGGCGATAGAGAGCAAGTGAGAGAGAAAGAGAGAGTGAGATAGAGGGGAGAGTGAGAGAGAGGGAAGATACAGAGCAAGTGAGAGAGAGGGGAGAGAGTGCAGAGAGAGGGGGAGAGAGTGAGAGAGAGGGGAGAGAGAGAGTGAGAAAGAGGGGAAAGAGAGTGAGTGAGAGAGGGGAGAGAGTGTGAGAGAGGGGAGAAAGAGAGGGGGAAGAAACAGAGCAAGTGAGAGAGAACAGAGAGTGAGAGAGAGGGGAGTGAGAGAGTGAGAGGGAAGAAACAGAGCAAGTGAGAGAGAACAAGAGAGTGAGAGAGAGGGGAGTGAGAGAGTGAGAGGGGAGAGAGAGTTAGAGAGGGAAGAACAGAGCAAGTGAGAGAGAACAAGAGAGTGAGAGAGAGGGGAGTGAGAGAGTGAGAGGGGAGAGAGAGTTAGAGAGGGAAGAAACAGAGCAAGTGAGAGAGACAAGAGAGTGAGAGAGAGGGGAGTGAGAGAGAGGGAGAGTGAGAGAGAGGGGAGTGAGAGAGAGAGAGAGAGAGAGAGAGAGAGAGAGAGAGAGAGAGAGAGAGAGAGAGAGAGAGAGAGAGAGAGAGAGAGAGAGAGAGAGAGAGAGAGAGAGAGGGAGGAGGGGGTGAGTGCAAAGAGAAGAGAGAGGAGGAGGGGAGGATAGAGAGAATCAAGGACAGCCTCATCACAAAGCTTTTAGAGTAGAATCCCTAATCATTTTCTCAGTTGATTTCTCATCAAAATGACTAAAGGTAGAGGCAGGTTTAAGAACTAACTCTACCTTTGTTTACAAGTGAGATACATTTTATCAGCCCTCCGTACTGTGACTTGCACAAACCTGCCCTCCATGTACAAAGCTGTCCTCCAAATAAGCCTTTATGTAACTGTAAAGAGGTGACCACACTGTGCATGTTTCAAGTGTTCATGAACAGTCAAGAAGGATCAGTACCTGTATATGACTAGTATGTAACATTGGAGATAACAAAAACTGTTATCTCTGAGGTACTCCTAGCGATGATACAGGGTCAAGAGATAAGAGCCATTATCTGAAAGATACAGCTGCAGCCATGGTCAACAGGCCTGTTTATCTATTGTAGACGGTTTTGGGAGAGGTCATCATGCTGCTCTCTTTCCCTCTGGTCATTGCTCAATAGGCCTACAGCTCGTTTTGTATTTTAAAGGGTAGGCTTATTAGGAATCCATTTGTTTTATGGGTCAGTTGCATGATGAACATTACAGGCTGGCACTTAATTTACTCATACAGAGTGAAACCCACAGAAACTGATATAACCTGACTTAACAACCTTGTGAAGAAGCATGATGAACTAAATCCCACACTGTAGTTATACATGAGCTATACATATTTGGTTAATAAAAACTTGACTTATAAAAAAGCCTATTGAAAAGAGAGCAGACCCCAGTGTATATATACACCTTGTATCTGTTTACATTCATGTCACTACAGCAGATGTGGGAGTTGCCATGCATTTTCATTGGGAAATGCAACCCATAGTTTAACACCACCTGATGGACCGATGATCTCTGGAATTAGGCGGGCTTCTAAACGTTTAAAGGGCAAAACAATGCACAAGAGCACAGCAACAAAACTTCCCTGCCACCCGCAACCCAACAAACAACAACGGTCTCCAGGGTTGGGGTGAAACTGACAGAGCCCCCATCCAACTGCTGTCCAGATTTACAGCAATTGACTGTAGAGGTATCCAAGTTGTCCCTACTTTTCATAGTTACTATACAACTGCCTGTTGTAGGCTAAGTAAAATACTTAGTACTACTTAAGTCGTTTTTTGGGGGGTATCTGTACAGAAAATATGTACTTTTTACTCCATACATTTTCCCTGACACCCACAACTACTCATTATATTTCAAATGCTCAGGCAGGACAGAAATAGGGTCCAATTCATACACTTATCAATATAACGCATTGTCACCCCTACTGCCTCTGATCTGGCAGGCTCACTAAACACAAATGCTGCGTTTGTAAATTGTGTCTGAGTGTTGGAGTGTGCCCCTGGCTGTCCTTAAATTAAATAGAAATCAAGAAAAGTGTGCCATCTGGTTTGCTTAATATAAGGAATTTGATTGACAGCATTTACTTTTACTCAAGTATGACAATGTAGTACTTTTTCCACCACTGTACTTAAGTACATTTAAAACCAGATACTTTGACTTTTACTTGAATCATTTCTATTAAGGTATCTTTACTTTTACTCAAGTATGACAGTTGAGTACTTTTTCTACCACTGACAACAGGCACCAAAGGTATTTTTTATCTGACAAGAAAACACATAGGCTAGGCTACAGTTATTTAGAAATGCTTACTGCATATTATCCATGTCACATAGGCATACGGTTATTAGGCTACACATTTTTCAAAATGATAAACTGCAACATTATCATAAACCATAACAGTTTATGTAGGCTATTTTACTTTTAAAGTAACACGATTGCTGGATAGATTTGCAATTTACAATTAATGTTGAGTGCCATTATTCGCAGGTAGGTTAAAGCGCTGATGAGAGCATAAATATGGTCTTACGCTATTTATTTTCAAATTCTAAGCATTATTTCTTTGTGTTTCTAAATGACGAATAGATGTTTGGACTATTAAGTCACATAAAAGATGTTATTTCGAAACATCAATGATCACAGAGGCTATAGACTACACTACAAACATGCACCACACGAATGAAAGTTAAAGCAATCGGAGGACATTTTCAAAGCAATTTAAAACAACCTCAAATTGTGTATTGGATGCTGTGGCATAACTTCTATGGTCCCATATAATCAAACAACCATGGACTACTAAAACTGTAAGCTATGCTATCGATCAATAAACCATACATAGCCTACAGTGTTCGCACAGTGTACAACAAGCACAATAAACGATAGGCTACTAGGTCGCTGACACTTTTTGAACTTGATGGAACTTTTTACCCAATGGTCTACCTCTTTTCATTGCGATTAGACTATAGTCGGAGTGTCCAATTAAACAAACACCCAAGCAAGAGCAAATTAAATCGGATGGGACTTACCTTAAGATTTTGATAGGCTTCGAGCGTTCGAATGGCGGTATCAGTTAGCTTGACGTGATACAGAGTTTTATTTGGAACGTTTTTGTTGATTTTTGCACAGGAGAGCCCATACCGTTGCTCCTGTCTCAGCGCTGCCATGTCTACAACTGAGGTAAATTGGCGACATTCTATGTGAAACGTCACTTGGACCTAGGCGGAGTTAACATTGCATGCGTTGCCGTGATCACGTCACACACGCACACACACACACTCCATGAACATGTCTTTGTTTTGATATTATAATAACAATGTCATACTGTATGTTAATTTAGAAGAATGTTTGCATAGGCCATCTTTTCTTCCTACTGAATGAGAAGGAAAAGGAGGAAAAGCTCTCTGTTAAAATATACCCCCATCTAGAGAGCCTTTCCCTAATAGACTGAAAGCAATTTGAGGTAGACCTATCACAGAAAAAATGCTGAGTATATAGTATAGGCCTACTGGCTCTATGTCACCAAAATCTTTTGAAAGATTGCTTGTGTGACACAAAAATGCTATGTTTTGGTATGCTTCTATTGTAAATAATAATGAATCATAATCATTGTTATTACTATATTTCATGTGATGATTATTACAATTATCATCCCCCTATCGGGTAATAAAAAACAAATATGTTTATAACCTAGGATCCAATTTATTCTACAGCCCTGAAGTCATAATAAATCGCCATATTGAAAACCATGGAAATATGAAATATAGAAAAATATATATATATATATATAAAAAATACAACAATATATTCTGTTGATCTGGTGGGCCAATCCCGTGCTCGCAGACAGATTATGTGAAATGGACAGTGATGAAAAACGAGGGAATTTGGGTTAATTAAAGGCATAATCCCTAACAGTCAAGATGCCTGTGCCTTCGATTAATAAGGAGCTCTAGCACAGTCACAAATGGAGTCTTTAATTGCCATATGGCTGCCTGAGGTTCTCTATGACTATCTGAACCAGACTATATCAACAACACTTATCACAGTAAATATATAGTGTACAGTGCAGTATGCTGTCTATTGACAATAATGTAAGAGGAAATACTGAATTCAGACCCTAAAGATTATCACTGTGAATGCTCTTGTCGGTTGTAGCTACTATGTGGGACAATATACCTCAGGAGATTTAACAACCCAAATCCAAACTCTCAAGTGATGGTATTAAGGATTCATAGTGATTGTATTAAGGAATCATAGAATGCAAGTGTGGATCTTGCACAGGTGTATGTTAGTCTCATGTTCAGGGTCCTTTCAGTGAATTGCTCTAAGATGTTTTGCAGTGCAACAGTGTTAAGGAGGTTGGGGCTAAAACAGAGGGGGTCATAAAAACATATACAGGTTCTATTAAAAAGCTTTCCTCATGTTGAGCTTCCACACAAACTACCAAAATACATAGTATGCACACATTATTTTATCATTTTAATTCATTTGAATACAGCAAAAAGTAGATACTTGGCATAGGAATTGGCCTTCTTTAGTGCATTTAGTTTAACTCAGATAACAATTTCCCCATTGAGCGGTCAATTAAATCATTCATCTAACATTATTTTGAGAGATTTTCCATCCAGGTAGTTTGCATATTTTTTAAATCAGTAAATCAATTGGTACAACAAGACATCCAGCTATAAGTGTAAACCTGTCTATCTCAATACCCATTTCAGGTTAAAAAAAAAAAATATTTTTATTTATTTCACCTTTATTTAACCAGGTAGGCTAGTTGAGAACAAGTTCTCATTTGCAACTGCGACCTGGCCAAGATAAAGCATAGCAGTGTGAACAGACAACACAGAGTTACACATGGAGTAAACAATAAACAAGTCAATAACATGGTAGAAAAAAAAGAGAATCTATATACAATGTGTGCAAAAGGCATGAGGTAGGCAATAAATCGAATAATTACAATTTAGCAGATTAACACTGGAGTGATAAATCATCAGACGATCATGTGCAAGAAGAGATACTGGTGTGCAAAAGAGCAGAAAAGTAAATAAATAAAAGCAGTATGGGGGGTGAGGTAGGTAAATTGGGTGGGTAGTTTACAGATGGACTATGTACAGCTGCAGCGATCGGTTAGCTGCTCGGATAGCAGATTTTTAAAGTTTGTTGAGGGAGATAAAAGTCTCCAACTTCAGAGATTTTTGCAATTCGTTCCAGTCGCAGGCAGCAGAGAACTGGAAGGAAAGGCGTCCAAATTAGGTTTTGGCTTTAGGGATGATCAGTGAGATACACCTGCTGGCGCGGTGTTGCGGGTGGGTGTAGCCATCGTGACCAGTGAACTGAGATAAGGCGGCACTTTACCTAGCATAGCCTTGTAGATGACCTGGAGCCAGTGGGTCTGACGACGAACATGTAGCGAGGGCCAGCCGACTAGGGCATACAGGTCGCAGTGGTGGTCGTATAAGGTGCTTTAGTAACAAAACGAATGGCACTGTGATAAACTGCATCCAGTTTGCTGAGTAGAGTATTGGAAGCTATTTTGTAGATGACATCGCCGAAGTCGAGGATCGGTAGGATAGTCAGTTTTACTGGGTAAGTTTGGCGGCGTGAGTGAAGGAGGCTTTGTTGCGGAATAGAAAGCCGATTCTTGCTTTGATTTTGGATTGGAGATGTTTGATATGAGTCTGGAAGGAGAGTTTGCAGTCTAGCCAGACACCTAGGTACTTATAGATGTCCACATATTCTAGGTCGGAACCGTCCAGGGTGGTGATGCTAGTCGGGCGTGCGGGTGCAGGCAGCGAACGGTTGAAAAGCATGCATTTGATTTTACTAGCGTTTAAGAGCAGTTGGAGGCCACGGAAGGAGTGTTGTATGGCATTGAAGCTCGTTTGGAGGTTAGATAGCACAGTGTCCAAGGAAGGGCCGGAAGTATATAGAATGGTGTCGTCTGCGTAGAGGTGGATCAGGGAATCGCCCGCAGCAAGAGCAACATCATTGATGTATACAGAGAAAAGAGTCGGCCCGAGAATTGAACCCTGTGGTACCCCCATAGAGACTGCCAGAGGACCGGACAACATGCCCTCCGATTTGATACACTGAACTCTGTCTGCAAAGTAGTTGGTGAACCAGGCAAGGCAGTCATTAGAAAAACCGAGGCTACTGAGTCTGCCGATAAGAATATGGTGATTGACAGAGTCGAAAGCCTTGGCCAGGTCGATGAAGACGGCTGCACAGTAATGTCTTTTATCGATGGCGGTTATGATATCGTTTAGTACCTTGAGCGTGGCTGAGGTGCACCCATGACCGGCTCGGAAACCGGATTGCACAGCGGAGAAGGTACGGTGGGATTCGAGATGGTCAGTGATCTGTTTGTTGACTTGGCTTTCGAAGACCTTAGATAGGCAGGGCAGGATGGATATAGGTCTGTAACAGTTTGGGTCCAGGGTGTCTCCCCCTTTGAAGAGGGGGATGACCGCGGCAGCTTTCAATCCTTGGGGATCTCAGATGATACGAATGAGAGGTTGAACAGGCTGGTGATAGGGGTGCGACAATGGCGGCGGACAGTTTCAGAAATAGGGGGTCCAGATTGTCAAGCCCAGCTGATTTGTATGGGTCCAGGTTTTCCAGCTCTTTCAGAACATCTGCTATCTGGATTTGGGTAAAGGAGAAGCTGGGGAGGCTTGGGGCGAGTAGCAGCGGGGGGGCGGGCTGTTGGCCAAGGTTGGAGTCGCCAGGAGGAAGGCATGGCCAGCCATTGAGAAATGCTTGTTGAAGTCTTCGATTATCACGGATTTATCGGTGGTGACCGTGTTACCTGCCTCAGTGCAGTGGGCAGCTGGGAGGAGGTGCTCTTGTTCTCCATGGACTTTACAGTATCCCAGAACTTTTTGGAGTTAGAGCTACAGGTGCAAATTTCTGCTTGAAAAAGCTGGCCTTTGCTTTCCTGATTGACTGCGTGTATTGGTTCCTGACTTCCCTGAACAGTTGCATATCGCGGGGGCTCTTCGATGCTATTGCAGTTCGCCACAGGATGTTTTTGTGCTGGTCGAGGGCAGTCAGGTCTGGAGTGAACCAAGGGCTATATCTGTTCTTGGTTCTGCATTTTTTGAACGGAGCATGCTTGTCTAATATGGTGAGGAGTAACATTTAAAGAATGACCAGGCATCCTCAACTGACGGGATGAGGTCAATATCCTTCCAGGGTACCGGGCCAGGTCGATTAGAAAGGCCTGCTCGCAGAAGTGTTTTAGGGAGCGTTTGACAGTGATGAGGGGTGGTCGTTTGACCGCGGACCCGTGGCGGATACAGGCAATGAGGCAGTGATCGCTGAGATCTTGATTGAAGACAGCAGAGGTGTATTTGGAGGGCAGGTTGGTCAGGATAATGTCTATTAGGGTGCCCATGTTTACGGATTTAGGGTTGTACCTGGTGGGTTCCTTGATGATTTGTGTGAGATTGAGGCATCAACGCTTGGATTGTAGGACTGCCGGGGTGTTAAGCATATCCCAGTTTAGGTCACCTAACAGAAACAAACTCTGAAGCTAGATGGGGAGCGATCAATTCACAGATGGTGTCCAGGGCACAGCTGGGAGCTGAGGGGGGTCGGTAGCAGGCGGCAACAGTGAGAGACTTATTTCTGGAGAGATTAATTTTTAAAATTAGAAGTTCGAACTGTTTGGGCATAGACCTGGAAAGTATGACAGAACTGCAGTAGATTGCAACTCCTCCCCCTTTGGCAGTCTATCTTGACGGAAAGTGTTATAGTTGGGTATGGAAATCTCAGAATTTTTGGTGGCCTTCCTAAGCCAGGATTCGGACAGGCAAGGACATCAGGGTTGGCAGAGTGTGCTAAAGCGGTGAGTAAGGCAAACTTAGGGAGGAGGCTTCTGATGTTGACATGCATGAGGCCAAGGCTTTTTCGATCACAGAAGTCAACAAATGAGGGTGACTGGGGACATGCAGGGCCTGGGTTTACCTCCACATCACCCGAGGAACAGAGGAGTAGTAGGATGAGGGTGCGGCTAAGGCTATCAAACTGGTCGCCTAGAACGTTGGGGACAAAGAATAAAAGGAGCAGATTTATGGGCATGGAGAATAGATTCTGGGCATAATGTGCAGACAGGGGTATGGTGGGGCGTGGGTACAGCGGAGGCAAGCCCAGGCACTGGTGATGATAAGAGAGGTTGTATCTCTGGACATGCTGGTCTCAATGGGTGAGGTCACCGCATGTTGGGGGGTGGGACCAAGGAGGTATCAGAGGTACGGAGAGTGGAACTACAGGGTCCATTGCAAACCAAAACAATGATAATGATAACTAGCCTGAACAACAGTATGCAAGGCATATTGATATTTGAGAGAGACATACAATAAGGCATAAAGTGATTGCAGGTCTTGATTGGGAGAGCTAGCTAAAAACACAGGTAAGATAACAGCAGCAATAACAGGGTGCTAGTCTAACACGCAACAACAGGTAAAAATGGCGACGACTAGGCAGAGAGGGTCGGATTAACTACACACAGATCCTGAGTTAAAGCACAGAGCCGACAGATAAAACACAAATAAACAGAAGGAGTACCGTGAATTAATGGACAGTCAAGCATGCATCAGCTATGTAGCCAAGTGATCATAGTGTCCAGGGGGCAGCCGTAGATGGAGCAGGGAGGCCTCCACTAAGCTAGCACGCGGCGTTTAAAGTTAGTAGCCGGGGGGGTGGTCTGCTCAGACGGAGGGGGTCTGCTCAGACGTGGTCGTGTCGACAGAGAATCCAAGCCAGATGGCGATGGCGAAAGAGAGGTTGTGAATTGTAGAATTGTGTTTGCTAACTGGTGCTAGCTTCGTGGCAGTGGCGCTAGGTGCGCTAGCTGCAAGCTAGCTGTGAGGATCAGAAGTAGTGGCTCAGGGATTACGGCAGGAATCCGGCGTTGTTGTCGAGAGACAGTCCGATGCTGGTAAATTGGTGAGTAATATCCAGGTTAATAACAGGGCTGGTGTCTGTGCAGAAGGTAAAAGCTACTAGCAGCGGCAAAAAAATGGCTAAATTAGCTTGTAGCTGGTATTGTAGCCCAAGAATTCGCTGGTAGACCTCTTCAGCTAGCCGGCAATGGGCCTAGCTCGAGGCTAGCTCAAGGCTAACTGGTGCTTGCTTCGGGACAGAGGTGTTGCCAGTAGTAGCCACTCGGTTGCAGCTAGCTAGCTGTGATGATACGGTGTAATTGTCCAGAGCTTGCGTCAGGAATCCGGTGATGTGGTAGAGAAAAAGCAGTCCTATATGCTCTGGGTTGATATCGCGCTGCAGACTGGCAGGTATTGGCCCGGTATTGAAGCTGGCTGTGTCCGAGTTGAGGGTGAGACCGCAGCAGTGGCTAACTGACTACTAGCTAGTAGCTAGTTATCTGGCTAGCTTCTGATTGGGGTTACGGTTCTAAAGTATAAAAAAATAGCAGGTCCGTACCACATTGGGCGAGGCGGAATGTAGGAATGTATATTCAGTTCCTAGGTGGAAAGTGAAATTAAAATATATACGAAATGTATACGAAAAATACGAAGACTATTTACACGGGACAGGACAAGACAAGACACGTCCGACTGCTACGCCATCTTGGATTAAATAACCATAGCAAGCTGGAGTCTTATATCTCCCTCACCTAACTTTAAGCATCAGCTGTCAGAGCAGTTTACCGATCATTGTACTGTACACAGCCCATCTGTAAATAGCCCACCCAACTACCTCATCCCCATATTGTTATTTATTTTTTGCTCTTTGCACCCCAGTAACTCTACTTGCACATTCATCTTCTGCACATCTAACACTCCAGTGTTTAATTGCTAAATTGTAATTATTTCGCCATTATGGCCTATTTTTTGCCTTACCTCCTAATCTTACTGCATTTGCACACACTGTATATAGATATTTCTATTGTGTTATTGACTGTACGTTTGTTTATCCCATGTGTAACTCTGTGTTGTTTGTGGTCGCACTGCTTTGCTTTATCTTGGCCAGGTCGCAGTTGTAAATGAGAACTTGTTCTCAACTGGCCTACCTGGTTAAATAAAGGTGAAATATATATATATTTTTAAATAATTCACTGAATGGCTCATTTTACCTTCAGTCAAATTGGGAAAGTGGTCTTAAGTTTAGGCATGAGAGTCTGAATATTTTTGTTTAACTTTTCCTGTTGCGACATGACCAGAAACAGCAATGACACACACTCAAAAAAGCAGCTTTTAATAACTGTATACAATTACTGCAATCTCTCAGTAACTTTATCCGAATGAATAAAACAAAGATTTTCTATTATTTTGACACAGTGCCAGGGGATATCTAACAGACACTCCAAATAATACACACAACAAACATTTGTGTCATTGTTTCAAAACAAAAGCTGTTTTCATTTAAATTGTGAGTGCGTTTTGAATTGAGGGCTGTGTATACTGATATTGGTTGAAGGCTGCCATGCCATGAGTTATTAAGATAATACATTCTAGTCACTATAGGACCTGTCTTGTCTTGAAGTGTTGTTTACTGGTTCCTCTTCCACAGAAGGTATGTGGCAACCCTAGAAAAACCTGTTCTGTTTGTAGAAATATATTATCCCCAGATCCTATAGTAATATCTAGATTGTGCCACTCAAATGTTCCTGTTTGATTGATTTTCCCTTCAAACGTATTAGAGGATTAAATCAGTGAAAGAAAGTGCATACATTGTTGCTGATAAGTATATTAAGGGAAATCCACTCAACTCAATAAAAAAGCACCCATCGTCTCACACAGGTCATCAGGTCCATTCTAGGTCTCCCTCTTAACACTTGTCTACTTAAAAAGGGAAAATAAGATATTGCGCCACATAGTAAAACATAACTAAACCCAAGACGGCAGTCCCTGAGATCTTATTGGTGGAAAGCATTTATGGAAACGGCATGATGGAGCAGCACGAGGAAGTCATTAAGAAGCTTACAGACTTTCAAGAAGATTAGATTTTACTCTTCTAATCCTACAGATTACAGCCGCGCAAGCCTGCTGACCGAATGTGCTTCATTTGTTGTACAATCTCTTTCCATTGATAATTTCTTGTTGCTCTTAACTCTCTGGAATATGTAGGCTAACAAGGAGTAGCAGGATTGATAGGAGGTTCAGGTGAGACTGTGTATAGCTCTAGTTGATAAAACAAAGTTCTGGAAAACAATTGATGCAACCGGGATTTGGGGCTGGTTTTGGTGGTGTTTAAATAGGATTTAACAGGAATTTATGTGGATTTCGGTTTTCATTAAAACTACAGACCGTCGCTAATGGATGAAGGCACTTCTCAGCCGTAACTAGACCAAACGACTGCTTCCACACTACAGAACCAACCTGGCCAGGCAGGCAGCGTGGGGATAGATAGGCCGGAGGAAGATCATCTCTTGGAGGCCTTTACAGATGGTGTCCATTGCTCCCTGTAGTGAGATGGAGACAGAGCCCTGCACTGGAGAGCAAGAGAAGCGGGTGGTGGAGACCAATGAGCCAGAGTTGAAGGAGGCCTACACAGATCCTGGTGACAAGGACAGTCAGAAAGAGAAGGAACTGTCCCATGGGCCTCACCTGGAAGATACGGAGCCCCATGGGGAGGGATACCCCAGGATAGAATGCCAGGGTGGAGGGAATGCTGGCACTACATTAAACACCCTCCCTATCCCAGAGAAGACAGAGACCCCCTGTGTGGAAGAGAGGAAGCTGAAGAAGACCCCACGTTTTGCAAAAACAGTGAGGTTCAGCGAGATAGAGTCTGTGGAGGACAGGGAGAGCTCAGAGGAGTGTCTCTTCCCAGACCATGAGATGGTGCAGTGGATCTCCTCCAGCTTTGAGGAGCTGTTCCTGTCTGAAGACTGGGAGGACATCACAGGTATGTTACTCATTCAATACAGTCATCATCATAAAACTTTTAAACAATTATGATGTTGGAATATTGAAATGCTTTGTTGAAGCAATATTGCACTCATGGCAAACTTTGTTGTTCTATTGTAAACACATTTGTTTGTCAATTGTTGTGGCACTGCCTGTAATTTGCTTGCAAATTTTTCGAGCCATGTTTCTTCATGGTCATGGCAATCTAATTAATGAAATTATGTTTCATTTAAACTGTATTACACAACATTATGCCCTTTCCTAATAGTTGTTTTTTTCTCCAAGTGCCTCTTTGATCAACCACAAGCAGATGAACCCTCTGCCACCTCTTTCACCCTCCCTCCTCCTTCTCTCTGTCCGTCCCTTGATCCTTCCTTCTCCCAGATGACAGGCTGTTGAGGAAGAAGGTGCTGGCGCCTGGCCCCCAGAAAGCTGAGCACCCAGCCTGGGGTCAGGAGGTCACAGTCAAAATGCAGGGAGTGCTGGAGGATCGGAGTGTGGTGGAGAAAGACCGTAAACTGGTGTTTGTCATCGGAGAGGGAGATGTCAACCAGGTGGGACCTAAAGACATTCTGATTGACAACAGGACAGGTTACAACACACCTGTCCTGCACCCTGTCACACACAACTGCATTTGCTAAGCATAACACAGGGTTGGACTTATCCTTCAGAGAATGTACATGTGATAGCTATAGGTCTCAGTGTAGCCATAACACAACCAAACTAGAAATTGTCCATTGGTATTCTATATTTCTATAGTGTTTCGATGCATGCAAGGTAAATTAATAACTCTTCATCAATGGATTTTCATATGTGTGCAAATAAACCATTAACAGTGAGGGAGCTGTGGGTAACACAGTGCTTTTTGACACACAGGCCCTGGAGGAGTGTGCTATAGCCATGCAACAGGACGAGATCACATTACTGCTGGCAGATTCACAGTACACCTATGGACTTCTGGGAAGGTAAACACCGCTGGGAGTGTCATGATCAACAGCACCACTGTAGGGAAAAGACACAATCACAACAATAATATATACAGTACAAGTCAAAGTTTGGACACACCTACTCATTCCATGGTTTTTCTTAATTTTTTTAATATGTTCTACATTGTAGAATAATAGTGTAGACATCAAAACAATGAAATAACACATATAGAATTATGTAATAAGCAAAAAAGTGTTAAACAAATCAAAATATATTTTATATTTGAGATTATTCAAAGTAGCCAGCCTTTGCCTTGATGACAGCTTTGCACACTCTTGGCATTCTCTCAACCAGCTTCATGAGGTAGTCAACTGGAATTAATTTCAATTAACAGCTGTGCCTTGTTAAAAGTTCATTTTAAGAACATTTCAAGAACTTTGAAAGTTTCTTCAAAGTGCAGTCGCAAAAACCATCAAGCGATATGATGAAACTGGCACTCATGAGGACCGCCACATTAAAGGAAGACACAGAGTTACCTTCCACATCTCAACATCAACTGTTCAGAGGAGACTAAGTGAATCAAGCCTTATGGTCGAATTGCTGCAAGGAAACCACTACTAAAGGACACCAATAAGAAGAGACTTGCTTGAGCCAAGAAACACGAGCAATGGACATTAGACCGGTGGAAATCTGTCCTTTGGTCTGATGAGTCAAAATGTGCGATTTTTGTCTTTGTGAGATGCAGAGTAGGTGAACGGATGATCTCTGCAGGTCTGGTTCCCACCGTGAAGCATGGAGGAGGTGTGATGGTGTGGGGGTGCTTTGCTAATGACACTGTCTGTGATTTATTTAGAATTCAAGGCACACTTATTATGGCTACCACAGCATTCTGCAGCGATACGTCATCCCATCTGGTTTGCGCTTAGTGGGACTATCATTTGTTGTGAAAACCCAAACATAGACTTGGCCATCCATCACCCCTCATTTTAAAAAGGAATGTAACATATATTACCACGCTAAGGGGCAGTTCTAGTGTACCTGCTGATCAGAGGGCAGCCTGACTAATGAACCATTAACGGGAGCAGATGGCCTCCTCCACACACCATTCACACTCGGCCAGAGGCCTCTATCCTCCCTCAGGCTCTATGGGATGACACCACTAAAATTACAGCCAATGGCTTGGGTTTACAACCCACGCCCCATTAATAAGCCATTGCATGTATAGAACGTAACACATTGACACCTGTGGAGCCGAAACAAACTCATATCATACTTCACATCCAATATTTACTTCAACATTGTAACCTGATCATTATTTTTCAAATTACCGCTTGAGTTGTAAAAGAAAACTAACTGAACGAAATGGCATAAATTCAGTTATTTGCTGGCAAATGTCATGCTACCTTCATAAAAATTGTAAAATCATTTTGTTCATCCACAGCCATATAACTGCGTGTTTCTAACAGGTAAACAAAATAGGATAAAGCTAATGAACAGTATGCCACGCAACATGTGTAATCTCCCACATAGATTACCCAATCATCAGGTTGTTTAGGATCTTCCTCTTGATATTTACATACAACTGAATGTAGCTAATTGAGATGAGACAAACAATTTGTAGACAAAGCAGTATAAAGATAAAACAGCTGTCCTATATAGATTTGTTGTTTGCACTCTACTTTACAGAATATAGCCGTTTCTGAGGATCCATGGGCAAGGGTTCCCTTTAGACTGTGTCATGCCTCTGTGGTTTTATATTTCTTGCCAGAGCCTGATGCAGTGTAACGCGTGCATTGCAAGTCTTCGCCTCTGTTACGTGTGGTCCTATGCTATGTGTGAGGTCTTGTTTGTATTGAGTTTGTGGCACTCTAGAGGTCCAGAGTAGTTGTTCAATTCTATTTTAGAAAAATAGGGGTGAGAGGAAGGTGATCCTCTGAGGTGAATCTCCCCTTCTGTTCCTGAGTTGAGTCCCCTGGTCTCTCTGTCCCTGAGGTGAGTCCCCTGGTCTGTCTGTCCCTGAGGTGAGTCCCCTGGTCTGTCTGTCCCTGAGGTGAGTCCCCTGGTCTGTCTGTCCCNAGTCCCCTGGTCTGTCTGTCCCTGAGGTGAGTCCCCTGGTCTGTCTGTCCCTGAGGTGAGTCCCCTGGTCTGTCTGTCCCTGAGGTGAGTCCCCTCGTCTGTCTGTCCCTGAGGTGATTCCCTGGTCTGTGAGTAGACAGAGAGAGATAGAGAGGCAGGCAGACAGGCAGGCTGGAGCTCAGTTAATGATTGTTTTGATGCAGCTGATTAGGACTGTGTACTGTGGAGTCAAATTTAGCCCTTCCCCTGAGGTAGTTCTCCTGGGCCCCGTGCCAGCTCCTAAAAGGGTGGTGACTAAGCTGTTTGAGTAAATTCTCCCTGCTGTGATGTCCATCAATGAAATACAGCTAGTCGTGTCTAGGCTTGAAGCCTGAATGAGATCTTTTTAGAATATGTAACAGAGAGTTACATAAATGAATGAATGAAATGCTTTTTAAACCATGATGTGATTCAAAGTTGAAGGATGGTAAAATAATTTCAACTAAAATGTCAAGATAAAAGCTACTTTAAAAATAATACCATGCAGTGTATTCTATTTGCAGAAGAAATGTGACAGTCCCAGTGTGTAAAAGGCATAAAATGACAGAAACGAAGAGGGAGAATGTCATTACTCTCTACCCATTCTCTGATGGATACATTGATTGAACCCTGTCGGTCGCCTGTTGCAGACAGCGGCAATATCTTTGTTGAGAGCACTTCACAGCTATTTGTCTGAATCAGACAGACTGATTCACTGGTAGGGATGCACCTGGCGTATTGTGTGGGTGCTGCTGCCTGCTGCACCTGATCCTAAAAGACTTGGTCTGATGGATTATTACAGTGAGGGTTTTACAGTATGTTAGGATATGGCCAAGGAAATCCCTGGAACAGTCTTCATGAGCAGCAATTTACCTGATTCCATACGACAGATAGGCTGGTGAGAGGTTTATGGGGTACATCGAGTGGAAAGCACACTGACATTTGTGCTGCCAGATCTGGCAGAAATGAGCCATGGAACATAGCAATAAAGGATTGACTCCATCATCACAGCCGTCTCTGACACAAGTACCTTATGTCAAAAGCATCCTGAAACAGGGTCAGAGCATTTCCGGAGAGATACAGACTGGACTCTGTCATTTGCCACATCATAATCATAAACCCATGGAGAGCAACATCTGTGGATCTGCACTCAGGCCAAAGACCAACACCGTTAAAATGTCCTGGGGGCATGAGGAGTCTGCCCCCCCTCAACTCCTTACAGACCCAAAGTCAACAACACAAACATGTGCACTGACAGCTGTTGTGATTGCATTAGGTTTATTCAGGATAAAGATCATCTTTGCAAATATTAGGAAAGGTTATAAATTCCAGTTGTAGTCATCAGTTGACACCCTTTTTATTTGACATCTGTTCAAAACACTGAATTTATATCTTTGATTCATTTTGTAATAGAAAAGGGGCTACACACTATAACATGACTGCAAGGGGAAGTTGCATGAGAAAGTCCTATTCAACAGAACAGAATTTTTGGCAGATTTTTGTTTTCTTGGCAGAGATGAAAGCCATGTTAATGATGCATGATGGAGAGAGCAGTTTTTATTTACTATGATACTGGGACATGTCAAACAGTCTAATGAACACACCTAACAGGGCTTTGTAGAGTCAACCCAGGGTCTATCCACTATTTGATGTGCTGTGTAATAGTCAAAGGGTGAGGAATACTATCCATTTAACTCATGCAGAAGGATTACCACATTCCAAACATGTGAGACCGGCAAAGAAAAATTGGATACACAATGGCTATCAGATGGCTATCATGCTCAGATTTCTGCATGGAGCAAAGCAAACAAGTTTGTCCAAAGAAAGAGGTGAGGAATATCTCCTGCATTGATCTCAGGTGTACTGGGCCTGCTGGCCACTGGAGCCTAGGTATGAAAACTGCAATGACCAGCCAGTACTGGTGGGGCTGGAGCTTGTCTTCAGTTTAGTGGTGTCCTCTTCATCTAAAGGTTGAATGTTTACCTACACACACACACACACATACACACACATACATATATATATATATATAGTGGATTTGGCTAGGGTGGCAGCCAGGCAGCCTCTGGCTGAATGTGATATCAAATGAAGCCACATCTGAAGCATTTTAAAGTCAACTAGGCATATCATATCACTTTTCCAATCTAATTACAAACATCAACACACATCTTGAAAGCCGTGCCGTATTTCTGCTCTCCGAAGGTACACTATATATACAAAAGTATGTGGACACCCGTTCAAATAAGTGGATTTGACCCGTTGCTGACAGGTGTATAAAATCGAGCACACAGCCATGCAATCTCCATAGACAAACATTGGCAGTAGAATGGTCTTACTGAAGAGCTCAGTGACTTTCAATGTGTCACCGTCATAGGATGCCACCTTTCTAACAAGTCAGTTCGTCAAATTTCTGCCCTGCTAGAGCTGCCTCGGTCAACTGTAAGTGCTGTTATTGTGCAGTGGAAGCATCTAGGAGCAACAATGGCTCAGCTGCGAAGTGGTAGGCCACACAAGCTCACAGAACGGGACTGCCGAGTGCTGAAGCGCAAAAATTGTCTTTCCTCGTTTGCAACACTCACTACCGAGTTCCAAACTGCCTCTGGAAGCAATGTCAGCACAAGAACTGCACGTCGGGAGCTTCATGAAATGGGTTTCCATGGCCGAGCACACAAGCCTGAGATCACCATGTGCAATCCCAAGCATCGGCTGAAGTGGTGTAAAACTTGCCGCCATTGGACTCTGGAGCAGTGGAAACGCGTTTTCTGGAGTGATGACTCACACTTCACCATCTGGCAGTCCAACGGACAAATGCACAGTGCCAACTGTAAAGTTTGGTGTATGAGGAATATAATGGTCTGGGGATGTTTTTCATGGTTCGTGCTAGGTCCCTTAGTTCCAGTGAAGGGACATCTTAATGTCCCTTCACCTGTCCCAGACCTGTTGTTTTTCAACTCTTGATGATCGGCTATGAAAAGCCAACTGAAAATTATTCATGATTATTATTTGACCATGCTTGTCACTTATGAACATTTTTGAACATCTTGGCATAGTTCTGTTATAATCTCCACCCGGCACAGCCAGAAGAGGACTGGCCACCCCTCATAGCCTGGTTCCTCTCTAGGTTTCTTCCTAGGTTTTGGCCTTTCTAGGGAGTTTTTCCTAGCCACCGTGCTTCTACACCTGCATTACTAGCTGTTTGGGGTTTTAGGCTGGGTGTCTGTACAGCACTTCGAGATATTAGCTGATGTACGAAGGGCTATATAAAATAAAATTGATTGATTGATTGATTAATGCTACAGCATACAATGACATTCTAGACGATGCTGCGCTTCCGACTTTGTGGCAACAGTTTTGGGGAAGGCCCTTTCCTGTTTCAGCATGACAAAGAGGTCCTACAGAAATCGTTTGTTGAGATCGGTGTGGAAGAACTTGACTGGCCTGCACAGAACCCTGGCCTCAACCCCATCAAACATCTCTGGGATGAAATTGGAACGCTGACTGCGAGCCAGGCCTAATTGCACAACAACCGTGCCCTTTCCTTACTAACGCTCTTGAGACTGAATGGAAGCAAGTCCCTGCAGCAATGTTTCAACATCTAGTGGAAAGCCTTCCCAGAAGAGTGGAGGCTGTTATAGCAGTAAAGGGGGGGACCAACTCCATATTAAAGCCCATGATTTTGGAATGAGATGTTCTACGAGCAGGTGTCCACATACTTACGGTCATGTAGTGTACCTTGAGGCATGGTTAATAGCATTGATTGGTCCATTAGTTGTTTAAAGTGACTCCCACAGTGAGCACAATGGTTTGATAGTGTCTCGTACGGTCCAAAAAAAAACTGTTGTTAAATCATATTAGAAGTTTTGGTCAGTTTCTTTATTTACCCAGAACACACGGGAAATGTGTGATGATCAGGTAGCACCTTTTCACCTTCCTGGGAATGTACTTAAGAGTGACTTGGTAAACACTTCTCAGGACTCAAGTCTTTCCCCATCTCCTTTGAGACACACCCATATCCAGCGGGGAATGTAGCTGCTTAACGTAACAGTGACATTCTTAGAAGAAAAGAGAGCATGCAGACAAAGTGAGCCACAAACCAGACCACCACCATGTGAGAGGTTGTGAACTCTGGGTTCTGATAAATGACTTGTCTGATGAGTGAGGGTATATGTGGGCGTTTGCTATTCTCAATGAAAATGTATCATTTGCAATGACATATGACACATAAGACAAATATACCCACACACGCACGTACGCACGCACGCACGCAAACACACACAAACACACTGTACACTCACACATACACTTTGTGTGAAAGTCTGTTTGCAACAGGGATATGAATCAACACATCCAGCCCTGGTAACTCCCATCCTTTTCCAAGCTTTGAGAAAGACCAGAACAACAAGAGAAAAGAACTGGCTGTAACTTGTTCTCTGGCATTAATAACAATAGACTCAGCCATCCAATTGTGTTTGGTCCAAAGATTTGAATGGTAGTAGTATTTTAAATCCATAGCCACCAGTACAGTCAGTAATAGTCACTTTGGAAAGTGAAACTCTTGTTTTGGTAAAACATGAACTCCTATGAAACTACTTCTTACCTCTGGTACTTACACTGTAATAGGGCATTTCCACATAAAAAGCCCCATGAACACTAACATGTGATGATCATATTATGAGTACATCAAATTTGATGTCAAATGAGCTAAGAGTCTATCATTTTTTTTAAATGAAGGCATACAGTGCATTGGGAAAGTATTCAGACCTTGACTTTTTCAAAATGTTGTTATGTTACAGCCTTATTCTAAAATGGATTAAATTAATGAATCTACACACAATACCCCACAATGACAAAGCAAACTGTTTTTTTGAAATTCTAGCAATTTTATTAAAACCAAAATACCCAAATACCTTATTTACAAAAGTATTCAGACCCTTAGCTATGATACTCGAAATTGAGCTCAGGTACATCGTGTCTCCATCGATCATCCTTGATGTTTCTACAAATCAAATCAAATTTTATTWGTCACATACACATGGTTAGCAGATGTTAATGCGAGTGTAGCGAAATTCTTGTGCTTCTAGTTCTGACAATGCAGTAATCACCAACAAGTAATCTAACCTAACAATTTCACAACAACTACCTTATACACACAAGTGTAAAGGGATGAAGAATATGTACATAAAAATATATGAATGAGTGATGGTACAGAACGGCATGGGCAAGATGCAGTAGATGGTATAGAGTACAGTATATACATATGAGATGAGTAATGTAGGGTATGTAAACATATAAAAGTGGCATTGTTTAAAGTGGCTAGTGATACATGTATTACATAAAGATGGCAAGATGCAGTAGATGGTATAGAGTACAGTATATACATATGAAATGAGTAATGTAGGGTATGTAAACATTATATTAATATTAAGTGGCATTGTTTAAAGTGGCTAGTGATACATTTTTTACATCAATTTTTCCATTATTAAAGTGGCTGGAGTTGAGTCAGTATGTTGGCAGCAGCCACTCAATGTTAGTGGTGGCTGTTTAACAGTCTGATGGCCTTGAGATAGAAGCTGTTTTTCAGTCTCTCGGTCCCAGCTTTGATGCACCTGTACTGACCTCGCCTTCTAGATGATAGCGGGGTGAACAGGCAGTGGCTCGGGTGGTTGTCCTTGATGATCTTTATGGCCTGGAGTAGGTGTAGGTGTCCTGGAGGGCAAGTAGTTTGCCCCCGGTGATGCGTTGTGCAGACCTCACTACCCTCTGGAGAGCCTTACGGTTGTGGGCGGAGCAGTTGCCGTACCAGGCGGTGATACAGCCCGACAGGATGCTCTCAATTGTGCATCTGTAAAAGTTTGTGAGTGCTTTTGGTGACAAGCCGAATTTCTTCAGCCTCCTGAGGTTGTAGAGGCGCTGCTGCGCCTTCTTCACCAAGCTGTCTGTGTGGGTGGACCAATTCAGTTTGTCCGTGATGTGTACGCCGAAGAACTTAAAACTTACTACCCTCTCCACTACTGTCCCGTGATGTGGATAGGTGGGGTGCTCCCTCTGCTGTCCACAATCATCTCCTTTGTTTTGTTGACGTTGAGTGTGAGCTTATTTTCCTGAGACCACACTCCGAGGGCCCTCACCTCCTCCCTGTAGGCCGTCTCGTCGTTGTTGGTAATCAAGCCTACCACTGTAGTGTCGTCTGCAAACTTGATGATTGAGTTGGAGGCGTGCATGGCCACGCAGACGTGGGTGAACAGGGAGTACAGGAGAGGGCTCAGAACGCACCCTTGTGGGGCCCCAGTGTTGAGGATCAGCGGGGTGGAGATGTTGTTACCTACCCTCACCACCTGGGGGTGGCCCGTCAGGAAGTCCAGTACCCAGTTGCACAGGGCGGGGTAGAGACCCAGGGTCTCGAGCTTGATGACGAGTTTGGAGGGTACTATGGTGTTAAATGCTGAGCTGTAGTCGATAAACAGCATTCTCACATAGGTATTCCTCTTGTCCAGATGGGTTAGGGCAGTGTGCAGTGTGGTTGTGATTGCGTCGTCTGTGGACCTATTGGGGGCGTTAAGCAAATTGAAGTGGGTTTAGGGTGTCAGGTAGGGTGGAGGTGATATGGTCCTTGACTAGTCTCTCAAAGCACTTCATGATGACAGAAGTGAGTGCTACGGGGCAGTAGTCATTTAGCTCAGTTACCTTAGCTTTCTTGGGAACAGGAACAATGGTGGCCCTCTTGAAGCATGTGGGAACAGCAGACTGGGATAAGGATTGATTGAATATGTCCDTAAACACACCAGCCAGCTGGTCTGAGCATGCTCTGAGGACACGGCTGGGGATGCCGTCTGGGCCTGCAGCCTTGCGAGGGTTAACACGTTTAAATGTTTTACTCACGTCGGCTGCAGTGAAGGCGAGTCCACAGGTTTTGGTAGCGGGCCGTGTCAGTGGCACTGTATTGTCCTCAAAGCGAGCAAAGAAGTTGTTTAGTCTGTCTGGGAGCAAGACATCCTGGTCCGCRACGGGGCTGGTTTTCTTTTTGTAATCCGTGATTGACTGTAGAACCTACAACTTGATTGGAGTCCACCTGTGGTAGATTCAATTAATTGGACATGATTTGGAAAGGCAAACACCTGTCTATATAAGGGCCCGCAGTTGACAGTGCATGTCAGAGCAAAAACCAAGCCATGAGGTTAAAGGAATTGTCAGTAGTGAGCCGAGACAGGATTGTGTCGAGGCACAGATATAGGGAAATGTACAAAAAAAAAATCAGCAACATTGAAGGTCCCCATGAACACAGTGGCCTCCATCATTCTTAAATGGAAGAAGTTTGGAACCACCAAGACACTCCCTAGAGCTGGCCGCCCGGCCAAACTAAGCAATCAGGGGAGAAGGGCCTTGGTCAGGGAGGTGACCAAGAACCCGATGGTCACTCTGACAGAACTCCAGAGTTCCTCTGTGTAGTCAGTAGCTAGGTTTCCATCCAATTGGCGACAGATTAAAACATATATAAAAAAAAAATATGCACATTTTCCCACCATTTGATGTGTTCCCACCAAACGGACTTGTTGCGGCTAAAAATCATTGTGTGATGACGTAGTGCACACAAAATTTACTTTTTCACTTAAGTTTTCATATACCAAATAAAAATGTTTCCATCACATTTTCAACTACTGATAGTTTTGTCACAAAAACTGTTGGTTAAATAACAATTGTGCCTACTCTGGTCTTGCCACGTGAGCTCTAGCCAACAGCTCGCAGATACAGTGAGGGTAGTCTGTGCGTATAGGCTAGTCTACATGATAAGATTATTATGATAAGAGTGAGAATATTTGTATTTGTCAAACGGCAGTCAAGCATCGATCATCATCGATAATCATGTCACCAGAATATTCTTTGCAAAGGAGCATAAAGATCAGTGCACTTTCACCACCCTGTAATAAACTACATGGTTTCCCGAATTGTAGTGGGATTTGGACCACACACCATATCATCACGTGACTCCAAGTTTACTTCAATATAATGGTTATTATATCAATATTTGCGCAAAAAGGCATTTTCATCGCCATTTCTCACATAATCAATTGTATAAATCTGTCAGGATTTAGACAATTGTACAGAAACTTACTGTTCCCATCACAGCTGTCATGATTTTTCTTTTTACATGATGACTTTACTCGCATAAAAACTGTGGATGGAAACGTGGTTAGTTTGTAGAATAATACCAAAACATGCAAAGGAGGATATTACATTTTTTGTTTTACATTGTTCTGGTACCGGGTGTTAATCCACTTCACTTACTGTAGTTTAATAACCAAAATATATTTTTTCAAACTCAAGGTGTCTTTCTTCAGACATCTTTGAATCTTAATTCGGATAAGATATTTAAGAGTTTTTGGAAAACGTGGTCACAGCTGTTCTTGCCATAATATGGACTTTGTCTTTTACCTAATAGGGCTATCTTTTTTTATACCAGCCCTACCTTGTCACAACACAACTGATTGGCTCAAACGCATTAAGAAGGAAAGAAATTCCACAAATTAACTTTTAATGAGGCACACCTGTTAATTTTTATGCATTCCAGTTGACTACCTCATGATGCTGGTTGAGAAAATGACAAGAGTGTGCAAAGCTGTCATCAAGGCAAAAGGTGGCTACTTCAAAGATTCTCAAATATAAAATATATTTTGATTTGTTTAACACTTTTTTGGTTACTACATGATTCCATCTGTGTTATTTCATAGTTTTGATGTCTTCACTATTATTCTACAATGTAGAAAATAGTAAAAATAAAGAAAAACCCTTGAATGAATAGGTGTGTCCAAACTTTTGACTGGTACTGTAATTAAAGTGATACATCCGAGTCTCCCAGCGTCATTCTGTCACCGTGAAATTGCCCAATAGTAACCTTTCATTTGTTAAGCAATACTCTGAGTGCTTGTGTTTTTGCATGTACAGTATGTGCTGTTGTGTGTTTGTGTGTGTGTGTGTGTGTGTGTGTGTGGTGTGTGTGTTGTGTGTGTGTGTGTGTTGTGTGTGTGTGTGTGTGTGTGTGTGTGTGTGTGGTGTGTGTGTGTGTGTGTGTGTGTGGTGTTGTGTTGTGTGTGTGTGTGTGTGTGTGTAAGCGAGTGCATGTGTGTGTGCATATGTTGGTATCTTATGCTTATCTCTTATCAACCCAGTCTCATTGTAAAATGATACAGCCCAGAACATGTACTTCTGCTTTATGTTTGTAACACTGGTAGGAGGATATTTATTGGAAATTTCTCACAGAAAGAGTTTGCTTGTGAAAGTTCCTGCATGCGTGTGTATGCGTGTTCATGTGCATGTGTGTGTGTGTGTGTTTGGTGTCTGGCTGAAAGGCCCATCAGATGAAATAAGCTGCTGTGACGCATCATCCCAGATATGTGTAAGCAGGACTGACCACTGAGGGAACGTGTGAATGAGGTGTGGCTCTCTGAACCCAAGGTAGAGTGTGACTCCCTCCCCATCGTGACATCAACAACTACATTACCAGGGTCAAAATCAAGCTTTGACTCTTCCTGAGCCATCGTGAATGACTAAAAATAATGTCTTATAAACCAGTTTTACAACAGAATCAAACATGCTCAGAAGGGTTCAGCAGGCTAAACCATGGTCAGTGGGGGCAAAAAGATAAGAGTAGGGATTCATCATTTTCTGCTGAAAAAGTCCTTGTATGAGGTGTTGTCATTCATTGACAGCCTGGAAATATTGTGTTTCCTTCAATTGAACTCTTTTGTGTGTGTGTGTGTGTGTGTGTGTGTGTGTTGTGTGTGTGTGTGTGTGTGTGTGTGTGTGTGTGTGTGTGTGTGTGTGTGTGTGTGTGTGTGTGTGTGTGTGTGTGTGTGGTGTGTGTGTGTGTGTGTGTGTGTTGTGTGTGTGTGTGTGTGTGTGTGTGTGTGTGTGTGTGTGTGTGTGTGTGTGTGTGTGTGTGTGTAGTCACGTGATTGAGAAGTTAGAATTTTTGGACTGTGTTTGTAGCTTTCCTGGCACGCTAGTAGCAGGCTGACAAGAGGCCACACCCAGCTCTCACCCAGCAGGAGCAGGCCGTCTAGCACAGACAACTACAGCACACACGATTAGATCTGCTGATTTTCAGATCAGCAGCAAGACTAAAATATAAACAGGTTTAGGGAGATGACTATTAGAATGAATAAACTATACAGTTTGAAGGTGTGCTTGTAATTCTTTAGTTTTATTCAAGACTAGTAGTTTGGTTGGCCTGTATGTATTGCAACAACAACTGTCTTCTCTCAGGATGTGTGTGACCTGTGCTTGTGCTCACCCAGCCTGGCCTCAACAGCAGCCGCTCACTGAATGTTTATCTTTTGGACTTCTTGCTAGCAGCAAACCCCACACTTATCTCTCCCATCGACGCAACCCTCATTGTAATATGATACTGCCTTGGAACTGCTCTACTTCTGCTTTTTATATCTGTGTTGAGAGGATATTTACTGGGGGGTGGACTCCCTCAATGTAGTTAAGGTTCTGTGAGAAGAGTTTAATGTAGTTAGCGATGGTTCTAAGTTTAGCTATTTGAAATCTACTGACCAAGAATTATTCAATTTTGCCTGCATAAACACAGTTTAATTGCTACTCCTATAATTGCACCTTGATGTTTTGATGATTTCTTTAGACCATGCATTTTCAGCCACAAATGTTTTGATAGTATGTCACATGAATCATTCACAGTACCACTAAAGACATGCTCCGGTACTTTGGCGACGAAGAAAGTCTTTTTTAAACCTCCCGCTTTGGGCTGGATGTGTCAATGTGTTGTTCATACATGCATAATCTATTAGCAGAATTACTGTCTTACTTCAATTAGCCACAAAATCCTTCATTTGAAAGCGACTTTTCTTGAAGCTGTGCCATGCAATTTTGCCTTCATTTCCTCCCATGTGAGCCAGTCCCCTAGTAATTAGTGTTCTAGCCAATGAGATTCAGCCCCTCACATTTCAGTGACAGCTAGCAAGACACCTGCCAGGTGTTATCCAATGAGGTTGCAAGGCGGGCCCAACAGCTCATGTGGACACAGCAGAGAGAGAGAGAGCAAAAAAGAGATCAATGACGTGGTGCACATATCTGCACATATGTGACGTAGTATTCCATTTCCGGGGACCACTTTTGGCGTGTGAGTGCTACTTTCAGAACTACTGGCTAAAAAGTAGACAAAAGTAGCTGAGAATCTCTTTAAAAAAAATTGCTTGTTCCATTGTAATGCAAACATGCTCTGCTATTAAGCTGTTTTACATTGTGAAAGTATACAGTTTGTTCCAAAGAAGATTACTTATTTTGTGTCGATGGGTGCCAGATCAAAGAGATAGACATTATGCTCTCCTGCTGACAGACTCTCTGTTCAACACCCTCCCTTATATCTTCACAGTCTAATAGCCAGTCAGAGATAGGTAGTCCACAGTATCAAAACGAGATGTTTGAACTGGGGCATAAAGAAAAAAAAGACAATCGACCATTGTAACACTCACCCCAGCACGTTGGCTTGACACAGCCATATGGAGGCGCATCATTGAGAACGTGACATGCATTCCCTCAGAGGACCCCACGTGAGGTAGCACTCCAGCTCTAATCAAGCCTAGCTACATGCTCCTCCTTGCCTCTGTGTGCCATTTTCTCCCCACCACATCCTCCATGCCTGCTGTGCACAGCGCATAGCCAATACGGGAAGGAGATTACTGGTGTATGGCAGAGAATAGAGGAGCCCATGAGGCTCCAGGATGAAATCTGCTACATCCACAGGAAGATGATGTCTTCTGCAGGCACAGATGAATATTTGTCAGGACCCCAGATACAGCTCTGGGCTCTGGGGTGTACACATATGATTTGAAACATGAAGGCGTTATTGTAGCTTCATCTTTCCCTTCCCTGGTTACTCATGAACTGTTTGCTCAATAGCAAAAAATACTCTTGCACAAATGTGAAGTAAGATGAATAAGTCAGAGTGCGATACACACAGACTAGCTAGCCCTGAAGTGCTACTTGAAAAGTAATTGAGATATTTGTCTGTTTTGATTAAGGCCAAGACACCTCAAGCGTGTAACAAGAGGACATGTATGCTCTCCCGTTCCTCTGTGTTCATAGCTGGTTTCCATCCACCTTGTTATTCTTCATACACAGTAAGTGTTTAACAGACTTGGTTACTGGGACTCTTTCACTCCAGGGCCACCCTGCTTCTCTCCTAATTTGGGGTCCACACAGGTCAACTCCTATTATACTCATAATTTAAGGCACGGCCATCAACCCCTCCAGAACGCTCCCTTCTCATAATCTGACCTAAGTCAGACCCTTTTATGTTAACAGACACCTAGTTGCTGGGCAACTCAAACACAACCACTACATGAATTTTCTGATTGTAGCTCCATTATAATGAAAGCAGATGGGAAAGTGTGTGACCAGCAGTTGTTAGCATGAAAGAGCAACACAGAAAAACCCGCAAACACACAAAGAGACAGACGTAGTAGGAGCTCTGGTCGAGTCCTGGCCCTCTGGTCTGTGTTTAGGAGCTTTGGCGTGTTGACTGTATCACACACTAGAGTCTATATGCAGGGAATGACCCAGTGATGTGAGCTGTCTGTGTTTCTCTGGCAGTATGGTGCTACAGTGTGGAGCGGGAGGCCCAGAGGCAGGGAGCCAGGGAGGCAGACTCGTGGCAGAGCAGGCAGTACAATGGGGGGCCCCCTCCGTCAGTGAGGACGTGGAGTGGGGGTGACTCATCATTTGAGACGTCAGCGCTTCGTCATCAGCTGTCTGCATCAGCACAGCAGTCTATCACTGAAGCTCTGTGCTCATACTAACAATATGTCTTCAAAGGGCTTTCTACCTCATTAATGAATCACCAACAGGCTCCCTCAGACTGAATTCACTTGAACAAGTCTTATTATAACATAAAACCAGGGGTTTTAGGGTTTTGCGATTAGTTCAGTGATTAATAAAATTCATATTTAAAAAATATGTGTTCGTATTTTGTGAAATACCTGAATGAATATGGTAAAGCATATAATTACCCTCTTTTGTATGCTCAGTTAAATGGCTACACATTCCTCCTAATTGCCTGTGGCTGTCTGTATCTGATGAGTGTAACCCAAGGCCATTGCCGTCAGCTCTGGTCAAGTCAAGTAAAGTCCTAACTCCTCAGACGTGGTTTTGTGTCTAATGAGTGGTGCTCTGGGTCTCATCCTTCCTCATGGCGATGATTTGAGGGAGAGAGTGTGAAGGGTCATGCTAATAGCACTGCTATATTAAGCCCCCCCCAGATGTGTAGAGCTCTGCCATGACAACCTGAGACACAACTGCCTAATTAGTAAGAAAGTGTGCTGCACTGGGCCCCGTATCCACAGAGAGACTGGGCCTGGCAGGGGGAGAAAGACAGAGGGAGCATCATCATGGTTTAAGATGAGCTCATGCACACTTAACTAGCATTCTGAACTCTGGAGTTCAATGACAAGTTATATTAGTTTATCCAAATAAATGTTTCTGCCACTGTTTGTAATGCTATTTCATCTACTATGGCTTGATGTACAAAGCAAAAGATCAACAAAGACATGATACCTTTTCTAATATCAACCATTTCATCTGTAAATCAGTCAGTCACGGCAGGTAAGCACCCTGGTGTGAGATGCATGATGACCACTTGCTATGTGATGTGTACAATCCACTGGGTGATATTCTAGACATGGTGACATTTCTTTAATCACCATTTTTTCTCTGGTCCCTATCTTGTTTTCAATACATGCACCAGTAGCGACTCAGACTTTGACAGAAAGGAAATTAATTTTTTGATGAATATCTATTTTCATGACATTTATTTCATTCTCAGAATGTCACACATAAATGACTAAGCTGCATGTGGTCACAAACATTTCTGTCATCAGCATTTACAGAAATCTATTAGGAGGGGATGGAATATTAAGTGTATATCTGTCTCCCAGGCATAGCTAAAAGGTGTGGCAGTAGTGTGAGGGAGGCAATCTGAAACCTTGTTGGATGAGGATGTATATATATGATTTATTTAATTCATTAATATAATGTTCAGCAGTTCCTTTTTCACTCACTACACTCTCTCAGATACATACACAGTAAATCAAGGAGAGATGAAATTATAGAGTAAAACATTTTAGAGTTAAATTGATTCTACTGGAGTTATTTAAGCCCTCAACATGGTGATACGCTCCCTGGAGTTAGTGTTGATAACTGGAGTTGATTGGGAACGAGTACTTTTAACTCCATTAAGAGTAACCAGAGACAGGGAGTTAAAACTATAGAGTATCCACAGATGTGGGAGGGGCGTGATTGTCATATTTCCCAGCATGCTCTGTTGCTGTTCGAATCCCTGAGCCGACAAGGTGAAGAATCTGTCGATGTGCCCTTGAGCAAGGCACTAAACCCTAATTGCTCCAGGGTCGCCTTTGAAAATGGCTGACCCTGACCGTAACCCCACTCTCCGAGGGTGTCTGAGGGGGAGTGGGATATGCAACAAACACATTTCCAATTCACATATGCGTATTACACCTGTACATGTGTGAAATGGGAAAAATATAAGCACCCACCCAATGATATTAATTATAGATTGATTGTTAGAATTGTATGTTTCATTATCTGTTTTCGTATGTACATTGATTGTTTTTGATCTCATGATATGATATGTAACATACATCTTCCTAAACTAATCTAATCTGTAAATGGTTGGATTATTGCTACCGTTACTGAGAAGGCTGTTCCATTTTATATAATGTAGGAAGTCTAACAACCATATCCTCTTCCCTGCTTCGACATGCATTCTGAATGTAAGTTGGGTGATGTAAAATGGCTGGACATCCTCCCTCTTAAATGGTTACCCCTAGGGATTGGAGGTCATAATGCAAGCCACTATGACACATTAAGGCACATGTAAGTGAGACTTTATACACTTGTACCTCGAGCTGGTCATGGGTGCACCTCAGCAACGCTCAAGGTCCTAAACGATATCATAACCGCCATCGATAAAAGACAATACTGTGCAGCTGTATTCATCGACCTAGCCAAGGCTTTCGACTCTGTCAATCACCACATTCTTATCAGCAGACTCAACAGCCTTGGTCTCTCAAATGATTGGCTCGCCTGGTTCACCAACTACTTCTCAGACAGAGTTCAGTGTGTTAAATCGGAGGGCCTGTTGTCCGGACCTCCGGCAGTCTCTATGGGGGTGCCACAGGGTTCAATCCTCGGGCAGACTCTTTTCTCTGTATACATCAATGATGTCACTCTTGCTGCTGGTGATTCTCTGAGCCACCTCTACGCAGACCACACCATTCTGTATACCTCTTGGCCTTCTTTGGACACTGTGTTAACTAACCTCCAGACAAGCTTCAATGCCATACAACTCTCCTTCCGTGGCCTCCAACTGCTCTTAAATGCAAATAAAACTAAATGCATGCTCTTCAAACGATCGCTGCCCACACCTGCCCACCTGTCCAGCATCACTACTCTGGACGGTTCTGACTTAGAATATGTGRACAACTACAAATACCTAGGTGTCTGGTTAGACTGTAAACTCTCCTTCCAGACTCACATTAAGCATCTCCAATCCAAAATTAAATCTAGGATCGGCTTCCTATTTCGCAACAAAGTATCTTTCACTCATGCTGCCAAACATACCCTTGTAAAACTGACTATCCTACCGATCCTAGACTTCGGAAATGTAATTTACAAAATAGCCTCCAACACTCTACTCGGCAAATTGGATGCAGTCTATCACAGTGCCATCCGTTTTGTCACTAAAGCCCCATATACTACCCACCACCCCGACCTCTATTTTCTCGTTGGCTGGCCCTCGCTTCACATTCGTCGCCAAACCCACTGGCTCCAGGTCATCTATAAGTCTTTGCTAGGTAAAGCCCCGCCTTATCTCAGCTCACTGGTCACCATAGCAGTCCCCACCCGTAGCACACGCTCCAGCAGGTATATTTCACTGGTCACCCCCAAAGCCAATTCCTCCTTTGGCCGCCTTTCCTTCCAGTTCTCTGCTGCCAACAACTGGAACGAACTGCAAAAATCACTGAAGCTGGAGACTCATATCTCCCTCACTAACTATAAGCACTAGCTGTCAGAGCAGCTCACAGATAACTGCACCTGTACATAGCCCATCTGTAAATAGCCCATCCAACTACCTCATCCCCATACTGCTATTTATTTCATTTATTTTGCTCCTTTGCACCCCAGTATCTCTACTTGCACACTCATCTTCTGCACATCTATCACTCCAGTGTTTAATTGCTATATTGTAATTATTTTGCCACTATGCCACCTATTTATTGCCTTACCTCCCTTATCCTACCTCATTTGCACACACTGTATATAGACTTTTTCTATTGTATTATTGATTGTATGTTTGTTTATTCCATGTGTAATTCTGTGTTGTTGTTTGTGTTGCACTGGTTTGCTTTATCTTGGCCAGGTCGCAGTTGTAAATGAGAACTTGTTCTCAACTAGCCTACCTGGTTAAATAAAGGTGAAATAAAAAAATATATATATATTTTTAAATGTGACCATATAAACCTGAAAATAGTGTTGAGCTTAACTCCATAGGAGAGTGAACATTACTTGAAATAATTAGCTCTAGAATACTGAACAACACTGCAGAGAGATACAAAAGTAACAGAGTAATTTTCAATTAATACTGTACAGAGTGAAACGAAATGATGCAGAGTTAAATATAAACACTACATTTAGCTTATACAACTCTGAAAAAAGAACTCTGTTGCCCGAGTATGTTTTACTCTTTTTAGACTGGGACCAAATGTTGGCAGAGTTACATTTTCTTCAATTAGAGTTAAATTTACTCTGTGTACTAAATGGACTACCACCATTCTGTAGTTCATTGGAAATGCTGGTGCCAGTCTAAGAGGAAAACCTAAGTACGTAGTTGAACTAACCTACACTTCCTGTGAATAGACAGCTGTTTGACACATTTTTTTAACACCCATCCCATGTTCAGTACTTCCTTGAATCTTGCAATCTTGAGAGTTGCGAGTAGGCCTAACTCAATCTGTTTAAAATAGCACATTATTTGAACCTAAATAACAATAGAAAGGTAATTATTAAGTTTCAAAGATTCTGTTTTAGTTGTGTGACTCTGGTATTGTGCAATTACCAAAAACGCTTTGAAGTTCACAACTGTGAAATTCAAATTTGCACTAAAATGGTCTATGCATGTGAAGTTAGACACAGTGTCTGTGCAAAAAGAGAGCAGATCTGTCATTGCTTGTAACTGTGGCTTAACCATTTACTTCACTAAGGAATCCACAGAACCAAAGGTTCCCTTGGGCTGATAGTAAAATTCCTCCCTTACTGCACACAAACTAGCATACAGTGGGGCAAAAAAGTATTTAGTCAGCCACCAATTGTGCAAGTTCTCCCACTTAAAAAGATGAGAGAGGCCTGTAATTTCCATCATAGGTACACTTCAACTATGACAGACAAAATGAGAAAAGAAATCCAGAAAATCACATTGTAGGATTTTTAATGAATTTATTTGCAAATTATGGTGGAAAATAAGTATTTGGTCACCTACAAACAAGCAAGATTTCTGGCTCTCACAACCTGCTAACTTCTTCTTAAGAGGCTCCTCTGTCCTCCACTCGTTACCTGTATTAATGGCACCTGTTTGAACTTGTTATCAGTATAAAAGACACCTGTCCACAACCTCAAACAGTCACACTCCAAACTCCACTATGGCCAAGACCAAAGAGCTGTCAAAGGACACCAGAAACAAAATTGTAGACCTGCACCAGGCTGGGAAGACTGAATCTGCAATAGGTAAGCAGCTTGGTTTGAAGAAATCAACTGTGGAGCAATTATTAGGAAATGGAAGACATACAAGACCACTGATAATCTCCCTCGATCTGGGGCTCCACGCAAGATCTCACCCCGTGGGGGTCAAAATGATCACAAGAACGGTGAGCAAAAATCCCAGAACCACACGGGGGGACCTAGTGAATGACCTGCAGAGAGCTGGGACCAAAGTAACAAAGCCTACCATCAGTACACACTACGCCGCCAGGGACTCAAATCCTGCAGTGCCAGACGTGTCCCCCTGCTTAAGCCAGTACACCAGGCCCGTCTGAAGTTTGCTAGAGAGCATTTGGATGATCCAGAAGAAGATTGGGAGAATGTCATATGGTCAGATGAAACCAAAATATAACTTTTTGGTAAAAGCTCAACTCGTCGTGTTTGGAGGACAAAGAATGCTGAGTTGCATCCAAAGAACACCATACCTACTGTGAAGCATGGGGGTGGAAACATCATGCTTTGGGGCTGTTTTTCTGCAAAGGGACCAGGACGACTGATCCGTGTAAAGGAAAGAATGAATGGGGCCATGTATCGTGAGATTTTGATTGAAAACCTCCCTTCCATCAGCAAGGGCATTGAAGATGAAACATGGCTGGGTCTTTCAGCATGACAATGATCCCAAACACACCGCCCGGGCAACGAAGGAGTGGCTTCGTAAGAAGCATTTCAAGGTCCTGGAGTGGCCTAGCCAGTCTCCAGATCTCAACCCCATAGAAAATCTTTGGAGGGAGTTGAAAGTCTGTGTTGCCCAGCAACAGCCCCAAAACATCACTGCTCTAGAGGAGATCTGCATGGAGGAATGGGCCAAAATACCACAAGGTTTTCACACACTGTTGCTGAAGACTTACAGAAAACGTTTGACCTCTGTCATTGCCAACAAAGGGTATGTAACAAAGTATTGAGATAAACTTTTGTTATTGACCAAATACTTATTTTCCACCATAATTTGCAAATAAATTCATAAAAAATCCTACAATGTGATTTTCCTGATTTATTTATTTTCCCTCATTTTGTCTGTCATAGTTGAAGTGTACCTATGATGAAAATTACAGGCCTCTCTCATCTTGTTAAGTGGGAGAACTTGCACAATTTGTGGCTGACTAAATACTTTTTTGCCCCACTGTATCTGCCTCTCCGAAAGTCATCAAATCTAGTCCTAATCATGTAGCCAAATCTATTGAAAAAAAGTATCAACCAAAAATGACAATTTAATATCCCCGAAATTGGATGATAGACTGAATTCCCCTCCAGAATTCTAGGTATACTTTCCACACTACCTTCACTGAACAGCCCATAACAAGGTTTACATTTGTGTGTTCCCATCAGTAAAAATAACATTGAAATAACAGGAAGTGCTGTTAACCTGTAGTCACACCTTCCTTCAATACATATTAGTGACAGTCCAGTGATTATATATTATATGGTCGATGCCAAATGTGTTGAAATGTTTATTCTGTTATGGAGCAGATGTTACACTTGTACTTGTGGATCAACATTAAAATGTTTTATGTATCATTGGCTCATATTTCATGTAGAACATGCAGCCTAAAAAAGGCATAAATTGTTCAGTGCTAAACAAGTTGACAACAATATCACAACTTCATAGTGTGGGTCATAATCATGAGTTGTAAACAACTGATATGAGTCTGCTTCACAGTGGCTTGGCACAGATTCGCTGGGCCCCTCCGCAAGGTTCGAGCAAGGCCCCATTTATGGAACAGAGAGAAAAATATGCAATATTATAGTTAACCTCATGCTATTTTACACATTTTGACATAAGGCTGAGCATTTTTTTTGCTGGTTTAGAGCTCAGGGATTCTTGAAAGATGGGACAATATGATCTTTCTTTCACAAATATTTGTCTTAATATTAACATATATATTTTGATAGACCAAAGTATCAGCCATCACACCATGTAAAGGAGCAACCTCCTATTATTATTTTTTTCATTTCTGTTTTTCTTCATACAATACAACTAACTGGATCTGTCAACTCCATCAGGTAACATAAAAGGCATTTCATTTGAACAATTATTGTTCAACAAGTGTTTAAAGGACTTGATTGTTTAATTCTAACAGTAGATTATTCAAATATGAAATACAAGTCTCCAAACTTATTTTTGTTTTACAGCACTATTAAATGCTCCAGAGCTAATTTAATTTGCATTTTGGCATGTTTTTCTAGATTTACAACGTTAACATTATCCCTTAGGTCTAGCACAGCAAATACTTAAATTGTTGAAGCATATGTTGCAGAACAGTGATTCAAATATTATTTGACGGAGTTAACAAGCCACTGGCGGAGTTGACAACAAAAGAGATACTCAAAACAGACATCTTTTTTATTTTCTAAACATAAAAGTTCAATACAAACATTTGTAAAATATGGAAAATGATTCATTTAAAAATCCCCAAATAAAAACATAACTATTCTTTAACTGGCCATGACTGACCCAGCAGACTCGGACCAGCTCCGCAACTCCGTCTCCTCCCAAGGAGCCACCATTGGAAGGCACGAGGAATTGCTTCATGGTCTTATGGAAGGGTTCCAGACCTTGGCCGAATACCACGACAGAGTGTTGAACACATTGCTGGAGCAATTCCGCGGGTTGTCTGTTAGGCATCCTACCACAACAGTAACTTCCCAGCCCCTCAGTAACCCGGCTGTTAGCAGTGCCACCTCCCCGGGCACCTCGGTTTCCCCGGAACCCCGCTTACCTCCTCCGGAACGCTTCGATGGAGAGTCGGGCACCTGTCGGGTGTTTCTCGATTCAGTGTTCCCTCATCATCGAGCTGCAGCCCCCCTCCTTCCCCTCGGACCGCTCTAAGAAAGTGTACCTCATCACACTGATGTCCGGGAGGGCTCTCGCCTGGGCTACGGCAGTATGGGAACAACAGTTTGCCGTATGCTTCAGCCGATATGAAGAAGGTTTTCGATGCTCCAGGAAAGAGGCTGCCTGGAAGTTACTCCAGCAAGACTCCCACAGTGTGGCAGACTATGTGGTGGATTTTCGCATTCTGGCAGCTGAGAGTGCCTGGAACCCAGAAGCACTGTTCGACATGTTCCTGCACGGAGTATTGGAGGAAGTAAAGTATGAGATTGCAGCCCGGGAACTACCGACGGATCTCATCGCCCTGACCATTCGGATCGATGGCCGATTACGGGAGCGAAGGAAGGAGGGGAGGTTCAATTTCACTCACCCGCCCAAGGCTTCCACCTCGCCTCCGAGGCATCCCGGAAGTCCCCGATGGCCCTGTTGCTGAGAGAACCCGAGGCTACCAGAGTTCCGATTCACCTCTTCCCAAGCCGATGCACCTAGGCAGAGCTAGGCTGTCTCCAGACGAACGGCTATACAGGCTTCACACTAAGAGTTGCCTGTATTGCGGGACTACTGGTCATTTCTTGTCTGCCTGTCCACTAAAAGACCAGGCTCACCGGTAGGAGCAAGTACTATGGTGGGCCATATGGAGTACTTTCCCTCTCCCCTTACCTGCACCCCTTTTCATGCCATCTTGCTATGGGGGAACCAGTCAAAATCTCTTTGGGTACTCATCAACTCTGGGGCCGATGAGAGCTTTATGGACGCTACCCTGGTGTCCTAGCTGGGCATCCCCACTCAGCCCCTCTCCATTCCCATGGAATGGAGCGCTGGACGGGCGCTCTATAGGCTGAGTCACCCACAATACCACCCCCATCAACCTATGTGTGTCAGGGAATCACAGCGAGAGATCCAATTCCTGCTTATTAAGTCTCCTCAGGTTCCCGTGGTATTGGGATTCTCTTGGCTCCAGCGACACAATTCCCTTATTGACTGGTCTACTGGTGCCATCATGGGCTGGAGCCCGTTCTGTCACGCTCCCTTGCCTGAAGTCAGCGCAGCCTGTCCCGGGACGTCTTCCTGGGGGCTCGGAAGTTGCCCCGGACCTCTCCATCATTCCCGCAGAGTAAAACCGGGAGGTGTTCAGTAAGGCCCGGACCACTTCGCTTCTGCCGCACTGCGGGACTGCGGGATCGACCTTCTCCCAGGTACCACTCCGCACCGGGGATGACTGTACTCTCTGTCAGGTCCGGAGACCAAGGCTATAGAGACCTACATTGAGGACGCCCTAGCTGCATGGTTCGTCCGTCCTTCTGCCTACCCCGCCGGCGCAGGGTTCTTCTTTGTGGAAAAGAAGGACAAAACCCTGCGCCCGTGCAATGACTCTGGGGCCTCAACGACATCACAGTGAAGAACCGCTACCCGCTACCACTCATCTCCTCGGCCTTCGAGCCACTCCAGGGGGCCACCGTGTTCTCCAAGCTGAACCTACGGAACGCCTACCACCTGGTGCGGATACGGGAAGGGGACAAGTGGAAGACTGCCTTCAACAAGGCCAGCAGTCACTATGAGTATCTGGTCATGTCATTTGGCCTTACCAACGCCCCAGCTGTGTTCCAGGCTCTGGTTAATGATGTTCTCTGCGACATGTTGAACCGGTTTGTCTTCGACTACCTCAACGACAGCCTCGTTTTCTCCCATTCCACCCAAGAACACATGCTCCACGTCCGACAGGTTTTCCAACACCTCCTGGAGAACCAGCTTTTTGTGAAAGCAGAGAAGTGCGAATTTCATTGCTCCACCATCCCCTTCCTGGGTTACATCATCGCTGCAGGGAGTGTACAGATGGATCCAGGGAAGGTGAGAGCGATGGTGGATTGGCCCCAGTCTACGTCCAGAGTTCAACTGCAATGTTTCCTGGGATTTGTCAACTTTTATATCCACTTCATCCGGAGTTACAGCACCCTGGCTTCCCCCCTGTCTGCACTCACCTCTCCCAAGGTTCTGTTCACGTGGTCCCAAGCTGCTGACCGGATGTTCCGGGATCTCAAACACTGTTTCACCACAGCTCCCATCTTGGTTCATCCTGACCGGTCCCACCAGTTCGTGGTGGAGGCCGATGCTTCAGATGTCAGTGTGGGGGTTGTCCTATCCCAGCATTCTGCCCTGGAGCTCAAGTTACATCCCTGCGTTACATCCCTTCCTCTCCCATTGCCTCAACACCACGGAGAGAAACTACGATGTGGGGAATCGTGAGCTTCTCGTGGTGAAAATGGCATTGGAGGACTATAGCCCCTCGGCTACACGACCGGAACACGAGACCATCCTTCCCACCTCGTGCCTGGCAATGGCACTCAGTGGGGGAATAAGGAAGTAGATTCGTGAGGCACAGCATTCCCAGCCAAACCCTGAGGGGGCCCAGATAACCAGATGTTTGTTCCTAACGCTATCCACTCCTCGGTCCAGGAGTGGGCCCATTCCTCCAAACGTGCCTGCCACCCGGGCTCCCGTCGGACCCTGGCCTTTGTGCGTCAATGCTTTTGGTGGCCTACCATGGTTCCTGACATCTCCGCATTTGTCACCGCATGCACGATCTGTGCGCAAAACAAGACTCCCCGGCAAGCTCCGGCTGGTCTCCTTCAACCTCTGCCTGTTCCTCACCATCCCTGGTCCCACATACCCCTGAACTTTGTCACAGGTCTCCCCCTGTCTGATGGCAACACCGCCATCCTGACCGTAGTGGACCGTTTTTCCAAAGCCACCCGCTTCATTCCTCTCCCCAAGCTACACTCTGCCAAAGAGACGGCCCAGCTCATGGTGCAGCACGTCTTCCAGATCCATGGACTCCCAGTGGACATGGTCTCTGACCGGGGTCCTCAGTTTTCGTCCCAGTTCTGGAAGGCGTTCTGCACACTCATTGGGTCATCGGCCAGCCTGTACTCCGGGTTCCACACCCAGTCCAACGGCCAGTCGGAGCGAGCCAACCAAGACCGGGAGACAACTCTTCGCTGCCTGGTCTCAACCAACCCCACCACCTGTAGCCAGCAACTAGTGTGGGTCGAATACCCCCGCAACACCCTTCCTTGCTCTGCCACGGGTCTCTCGCCCTTTGCGTGTTGCCTGGGTTATCAGACCCCGCTCTTCCCCGAGCAAGAGGGCGAGATCGGTGTACCGTCGGCCCCGATGTTTGTCTGTCTCTGTCATCGTACCTAGAAGAGAGCCCAGTCGGCTCTTCTCAAGACCACCTCCAGATATCGACGACAAGCGGACCACCACCGGACCCCGGCTCCCCGGTATCGTCTCGGGCAGAGGGTATGGTCTGCCCCTCTGTGTGGAGTTCCGCAAACATTCCCCATTTCCAAGATTATTAGTCCCTCTGCTGTTCGTCTTCTGTTGCCCTGTACCCTCCATATACATCCCACTTTTCATGTGCCTAAAATCAAACCCATGTCTCACAGCCCTTTGTCTTCTGTTTAGTCACCTGATTTCTCAATTTGCAGTACGTTTGCTTATTGGTTGTGCTGCCAGACTTATTTGCCATACCTCAGTCAGCACAGAAGAAGCGTGCTACACCTGAGGAAAGCTCAACTAATCCAGCTGACATTTGAGGGGGATCATACAAGAAGATTTCAGGGCAAATGGAATCATCAATTACTCAGGAAGTTCCACAGATAATCAAGGAGGCTGCAACTCTTCTGAATAGGTATAAAAAATCTATCTGGTTGGTTTTGATCAAAATGTTGCTTTATTGTGTAGGGCGCTGTCCATGGTGTTAATATAGCGCAGCGGAGATTCGCCATCTTGTTTTTCAAAAGCATTTTAACTTTTATGTTTATTGTGGTATAGCGTGGTTTTCTTGGTAACCTGTTGGTTTTCGTGGTTGTAAATTGAACTGTACGTATTCAAAACGTGTTAATGGTAGGTTGGCATTTCTTAATTGATTATGTGGGTGGAATTTGATTCACAGAAGTGTATTATTCCATATCACAACGTGCTGCTGAACTCTTCAGTGGCATGGTTTGCCATGTTTGAAGCGGGCCTATAGACCTATTTTTTTGGCAAGACAACTGTGCATGGCTGCATCTCACTGTAATAGGTTGTAGGCTGTTGTTGTTTTGTTTATTTAGATCTCCATTCATCTTTTTTTTAGTGCTTTTGTTTACTATTAATGTAACTAGCCTAAATATAGATTGTGTCATGCCTTTATCGATCTGATATTTTGGTACCGCTGTTTTTTCTGTTCGCGTTAGTTTGTTTGCATTTGCAGTTGTGTCAGTATTCTAAGCCAAACTGCTATTCAGTATTTTTGTTTGCATGCATGAATACTGTAACTAGGCTACTAATACTTTAACTAGGCTACTTTCAGCATTTAGTTTGCATTATTTTGGTAAAACCGATGTGTGTATGGCTGCATTCACATAGGGTAATTCACCTATTTTAAACAGCCTATCAATCTTGTAGCCTATATTAATTCCCGAAATGGCCTTTACTGTGTAGGGAGCTCTTCATTGTTCTGATAGAGCCCAGCGGAGAAAGGCTGCAGATTTCTCGCCAACCTGTCACTTCTAAAGCATTTAATGATCTCGGAGTCTCGGCATTTGAACTTTATGTTTATTATGGTATATTGTGATATAAACAGAATTCAATATAATTCCAATGCAAGAACCCCAAGAAATTGTGCTGATTTTAACTGCCCCCTTATACCTGGTGTACACTACACGACTTTCAAAATCATAACATCGCTGATCCTCTCACATTTAACGACCGTCTTTCATGTAGTTTTTTGTCTTACCTTTGTAGTGCTGCGCACACTAAATGATCTGGCACAGACGCGGTGTCACACACTACAAGATTCTGATGTGATGATGTGATTAGATTGCTAACATAGCTAAAATGACCTGTGGCTCAAAGCAGCCTCATACAAGTTCAGTCATACATTCAATCTTGCCATACAGAGTTTACATTTCTAGCCAACATTTTGAATTGAAAAACATTACTTGTGAACTTCAGAGCTGTAATGATTTGACACTTTGGTTTTGGTTAAAGGCAAGTACAGACGCATACTAGTTGTCATCGCTCCTACTCTGCACATTCTGGGTCATGTGAAACAACATCATCATCATCTCACTGGCTTCTTCTCTAGCGAGCTCTCATTGGCTATTGCTGATCACCATTCTCCAAAACTTGTCGTAACACATCTCACACTACAAGAGCATTGCAGATTTTGTGCCGATAAAATCAAACATGTTTGAAAATATTGGGATGTCTGGGACTGCTCAAAGACGGGATCGGTAGCCCTCAGATTGTGCCTTTGGCCCGGTCACATTAAACGAGCATCGGTGACGGCCATGTGCCCCGAGTAGGCAACGACATGGGGATTTTGTCTCCGATTTCAACAACTTGTCTGGGACAGCTAAATTGTGGCCAAAATCGTGTAGTGTACACCCAGTTTAGTCACTTCATCCTGGCGCCGGGTCTGTGGTTTATGACGTGTAAATATGCTATCTGCGGGACCCGACCTCCAGAAACAACCATATATAAAAAATGGTGATCATCACATTGCATCACACAATTCCATTTAATTCAGCGGTTTGCGACGCACCCTCAAATCAGTCATGTCTCAAAATAGTCCCCTTTAGTCACAGTGTTGACCCATGTCTCTCTAAACCCCAGACAGAGGAGTCATAGTATAGCTGTGGTTTTAGCAATCTGCCTCCACCAGCTCTTCTCAGATGCTCCGGCACACATAAATGACTATAAAAAGCTACTGTAAGCACTGCAGCTAGCCCCAGGCCTGAGATTGGATTCATTTTAACAGGCTGAGGAGGCCTGCTGCAGATTATATGAGGACTTTTGAAGAGCTCACCCCCAGGCGGTGGGCAGGACCTACCCTTGATCCCTGCTGTTTCCTCCCTCATTGGATTTTGTGGAAGTGAGAATAAAATTACACAATATAGTAAAAACACACAGAGGCAGCAGCCCAGTTAGATGTACATAGTTGACAGAATAAACGTTGGCTAGTCCTTGTATAGTAGACAGTAGCAGAGGAGTGTTTTGCAGTAAATGAACCGCTGAGGCAGAACAACAGCTGTGACGTTTCACTGAGGGCAGGATTAGAGATAAACACCTTTGTGTGGTTGTTTTGGTGTTATGTCCAGAGCTGCTCAAGTCTCTCTAAAATGCAAAACAGAAGCAAATGAATGTCTGGTGACCAATCCAATTGAGGTGCTTTTTACAACATTAGAGTGCCTCATCAATCCTCCACCGAGTATTGTTAGAACACATCTATTTTTATTAATAGCATACTATTGTAGGTTATCTACATAGCAACCACGGTGAGGCACTTTCTGGGCATTTCCATCATTTAAAAACTCAAGTGCCTGACGTCAAATGGACTTCTGTTTTCCCCCACATATCTTTTTCCTTTATTCAGACTGATAAGGTGTCTGCCTGGCAGATAACATAATGAGTCAGCTGCATTAAGAGCTATAAACATTAAATTACATTAATTAAATTCGCATTGCAGCTCTCTGAGTCAAACGGATCAGTCATGGATGCATGCATCCCATAGAGATGACATGGGGAGAGAGGAAATCAAAACAAAGCCTTCATAAGTGAGGACCATTATCCAAACAAACAGTATGGCATGGCAGGGGTTACACACATTCTAGTGACGTGACTACTGTATATGAAAACATTACTCTGCCTTGATTATCAGTACATGTCACTTATACTACTGCACGTGTTATAAGAAAACATGCTGAGTGTTTACTGTAAATGTTGCCTCGCCTTACACGCCTATACTTTAATGTAGAGAGAGAAAATGCCTGAACAGCCCCAGGCCAGATGAGCCTGTCAATGTGACTCCCTCAACCTGTCACACCCTGACCTTAGAGAGCCTTTTTATGTCTCTATTTGGTTCGTTCAGGGTGTGATTTGGGGTGGGCATTCTATGTTTTAGTTTTTTTATGTTTTGACCGGGTATGGTTCTCAATCAGGGACAGCTGTCTATCGTTGTCTCTGATTGGGAACCATACTTAGGTAGCCCTTTTCCCTCCTTTCTTTGTGGGGAGTTGTCTTTGTTTGTGGCACTATCACGGTTGTTTTTGTATTGTTTATTGTTTTTGTTGGCGTCATTCAAATAAAAGTAACGTACGCTCACCACGCTGCACCTTGGTCCGCTTCTTCCAGCATCGGCCGTGACACAACCCTTCTCTGTCTCTCAGTACCACTAGCAGACTTGCTGCTTCAGCTAAATATTTTGCCAACGTCTCTTATCATTTCTACCCCACCCTCACTCAGGTCAGTCAGTGTCGGTTCAGATGTTGACCGGCAGAATAGGGTCAGTCCTAAAGGTTAACTTTACCTGACGAGTAAAACTTTTCTAGGGCTTAAGTTACTGTGTTCTTCTTTGCTGCTTGGCTGTTTATGACCCCATCACATCTCAAGGCTTGACAACTCCAATCAGCCTGTAGAAAGGTTATATAGGCTATATACCCTAGTTTCTCTGGACTCTGCCAATAACAACCCCTAACAAACTCTCAACTACGCATATACTCTTGTTGTGGCTAACTGTGGGTGTGTGGCTTACTTTGCTGGGCTTTGGACTTTAAAACAATTTCAGTATATGTGTGAGAGAATCTAATGGCATCTTTAGGCTACAACAGCGATCAGTTGTGTGCCAGGCTCTGCTAAGCCTAGCCTCAAAGGAGTGTGTAGAGTTGCCTTCACCCCAGTAGGTTCCAGGTTCAGATTTCATTAGGAGGCCACAGCCTGGGTTCGTTCAGATGAGTTTGTTCCACTGACCAGCCTGTGTTTCCTGTCTTGTACTAATCAGGCCCTGGGGGCTCATTCACTGAGCCGGCTACAGGGCAAATCACTAGTGCCCTGTGTGACACTGTTAACCCAGTGGAGATTTAACCATGTTGGGATCTCAAATTACATCTGACAAGTCTCTGGCACTGCCTGTTTGTTTGAGGATAGTAGGTGCAGTTCACAGCCATTCATATTTTGGGGTGATAAAAAATGAGGTTGATGGAACTTTAGCTCTCTGTAGGCTACACAATAGGTAGTGCCTTGTAGCTACATATGTTTAAGAAGCACACTGTACAGATCTGCCTTAATTCTGCACCACCAAGTGAATGGTAGTGATCACACCTTTAAGAGGAAAACCTTTTTAAACTGTGTTTAATTATATTTTGTTCCAAAGGTCACCTGTTGAATCCTGCACGAGGATGATAACCCTTTTTCTGAGAAACCTTTTTGAAACAGCATATGGCTTCAATTTCAGACCCAAATACCTTGCAACGGATGCAAGTGTGTATGCATGTGTGTAGGTTACAGTGGGTGAGTAGTGCATGCCTGTATTTGGTTACATGTGTTAGGGATGTCATCTGAGTTTGCATCCTCATCATGAGGCTGATGAGAGGCAGCTACCTGCTTTGATAAAACATGACTCATCCTCCAGCAAAGTGGTCGTATTAGCTGTCCCATTCCGGAAACCATGAAATGCAGTCACCTACTCCAGGATCACGATGGCAGGGGAGTTATTATTTATTATTTCCAATGACTCACAGTTCAGACTCAATTAAAGTCACTCTCCTTGTGCCTTTGTGTGATCCTGTAAAACCCTCCATGACCTGATATGACTTACTTCCTCTCCAAATATCAGCAGAGAAGTAACAAGGCTGTGCTGTGGCTGAGACTGACCTGCTGATCATGGTGTTGTGATTAGATTGTTTGTATTGGATTGTTTAAAGGCTTGATCCCACCAAGATAAAACAGATGTCTCCCTTAATGCACTGTGTAAGCTTCATTACCAGTTTAGATATCAAGTGTTCTACTTATCTATACACAGGACTGACAGGCTGCTGCAGTAGCTAGCTACATTCTTTACACCAGTGTAATAAGAAGTAACAATGCAGCTTTCTCCTGACATGACTGACAGGGCTCATTGATTTTAGGCCTATGATACACTTTATTTTATTTTGTATTTTTGTTCACTTTTTACCCCCATTTTTCTCCTCTATTTTGTGATATCCAATTGGTAGTTACAATCTTGTCACATCGCTGCAACTCCCGTACGGACTCGGGAGAGGCGAAGATCGAGAGCCATGCCTACTCCGAAACACGATCCTGTCAAGCCGCACTGCTTCTTGACACACTGCTCGCTTAACCCGGAGCCAGACGCCCCAATGTGTCGGAGGAAACCGTACAGCTGGTGACCGAAGTCAGCGTGCATGCGCCCGGCCCGCCTCAAGGAGTCGCTAATGTGCGATGGGACAAGGACATCCCAGCCAGCCAAACCCTCTCCTAACCTGGACGACGCTGGACCAATTGTGAGCCGCCTCATGGTTCTCCCGGTCACGGCCGGCTGCGACACAGCCTGTAGTGACGCCTCTAGCACTGTGTTGCAGTGACTTAGACTACTGCGCCACTCGGGAGACCCTGTGATACAATTTTGATAGCAGTACAAAAGATAGTTCCTAGCTTCCCTACGAAACAAAATTAAAATGGAAAGGAAACAGTTGCTGTGAAATTCTCTAAAACAAAGATGCACAAAGGCCACAGTAACAAAGGGGACATGTTGTTAAACAGGCCAATTTTTCTCTGATGAATTCCCGAGTACACTATCCTCTATTACAATTTACACACAACCACCTTTAGCAAGTTTATCTCAACCAGTGAATTTACCCTAACTGGACCCCTTTGGCACAGTGACCTGCTTGTCTTAGCCTCCAGCCAGCCAGTTTGAGTAGCTATGTTTGTTTTTCAATAATGGTAGTGTATTGAACGGCCTATAATGCAGGCTAGCCTTTGGACTATGAAATGTAGTGAGATAAGAGCAGAAAGGGAAAACTACACAGCAAAGAGAATCAAATCACTATTCTAGTTTGTCTATTTATACATTCTCAGTGATTGTCATATATCCTGGTCAATGGATTTACATGGAATGTGTGACCAGAATGAGAAGAAAATCCCATATGAAGGTGGAATGCAATGACATGAGTTGTTGTGCTGTTTTAAAATAAATCAACTATTCACATTTCCATTAAATAAATATAATGCCTGTGAGGACATGTCAAGAAAGGTGGTGGACAGATTGATGGCAGATCATGAAAGGATACTTCCTCTGTAGTACGCAACAAAAAGGACAAACAACAATACAGTATATCCAACCTATCAAAGCCATTTGGGATTTATTACAGTTTCCAGTAATAGCCCAATTAACTTTGAATGTTTCAAAACCACAGGCAGAACATAAACACATTCACTTTGTGAATACATTCCATCTCACATCTGTGCTTATGGACACTTGCCCAAGACACCGAAAGGGAGATTAACTCTTCGAAGGGTCTTGTCCGATAAATATTGCATGGACCTAGGCTCTGTGGGTTCACCTACAGTAAGCATGGCTGTAATCAAATTCAGCTATACATCTACATATACTAAATCTGAATATTCTACGAGCAGTAGCGGTCAGTTCCATTTAAGATGAGGGAGGGCAATTATTTTCTATTACAGCATATTGGATGACTGTCATTCATATTCCATTCACCCTGTTCAATGTAACATTGATATGTTTAGACTACTACATGATACACAAATCTTCCCTATACCCATCATGAGGTTACTACAACCTGGCATATGAATGAACGTTTAAAATGTACAGTAGGTGCACACAGGTCGAGAGACTAATTTGAGGTGACAGACAGTGATACATGGACAGACAGTGACATTCAATACCGCCTCGGACTGTTGCCTTTAGCTGATATTGGGTGTAATCATTAGTCCAACAGTAGCAAAAGAGAGTCAGTAAGCAGTTACACCGGCGTGCCCCGGTGGCAATAAATTAGTCAAACGAAAAGCTTACCTTGACTTGGAAGAGTTCCAGTGTTGTGTTGGAAAGTCATAGCCAGCTAGCTAGCATAGCATCCCTCTGTTTGAGCAGGGTGTTTCAGTAGGCTAAACTAGCTAGCTGCATTTGCTAGCTAAGTAAGTAAAAAAAATGGCAATCTCTCTATTTCTCTCTTGCTTCTCCTTCATTTTGAAATAAATAAATTTGATCAAAACTGTTCTGTCTTTCTCTCTCTTATAGTCAACTACTCACCACATTTTATGCACTGCAGTGCTAGCTAGCTGTAGTTTATGCTTTCAGCACTAGATTCATTCTCTGTTCCTTTGATTGGGTGGCAACATGTCAGGTCATGCTGCAAAAGCTCTGATAGGTTGGATGACGTCCTCCGGAAGTTGTCATAATTACTGTGTAAGTTTATGGAAGGGGTTGAGGAACATGAGCCTCCTAGGTTTTGTATTGAAGTCAATGTACCCAGAGGAGGATGGAAACTAGCTGTCCTCCGGCTACACCATGGTGCTACCCTACAGAGTGTTGTTAAGGCTACTGTAGACCTTCTTTGCAAAATAGTGTGTTTTAATCAATTATTTGGTGACGTGATTATATTTAGTATAGTTTTATCTATTCATGTTTTACAATTTAAATTTTTATGAAATTCAGTGAGGAGGGTGGTCGTCCACTTCCTTCTCTGAGGAGCCTCCACTGTCTACGAGCTAGTCACATTGAAAAGGGTCAGCATCACTAATGGTGGAGTCTGAAATCTAAACAAAGCTAGTTCTTTTTTTGTCTACTCATCCAAAGCCCCTACTTCCTCCAGTCCCAAGCAAAGAGATCCATCTCATGTTTCCAAGGCCATACTGTAGCTCATCTGCTACATGCTCCTGCATCACATAACACAGGATCTTGTCCCTTGGGTGGAGAGGTGAAAAGGTAACCCGATTCCACCTCCAGATACAGCCACACAGTGACTGGAGCTATACTAATTCTGTTAGACAGACATACATTGTGTAATTGACACAACCTGTTTGAATAATTCATGATCTGACACACCACAGTGCTATCACCTTGCAACAATGACAACTGGACTTATCAGTATCAGGCTTAGTTTCAGACCAATACTTTTTAGAACTGCATTTTCGTATATGATCTCCTACATTTTTTATTTCCATTTTTTGAAAGTGAAGTGAATTTTATTCATTTATTTTGGCATACAGTATGACCTTGGCATACTTAGGAAGCTAATGAATCAGAATGGCACCTGATAATTATGTCTTTAGATTGAATGCTGGATAATAATGAGAGGGGGTTTACCACTTGCACTATAATTAAGCAAGGGCTGTGCACTGTACCTTCTAGATGTTCACATATGGTATGGGAATTGTGGAGCTTTCCACCAAAATAAGTTCCACTAAGTTCAACCTACTGCTCCCTCTGCTAAACATCACCAAATTAAGAGAGCCCATGTCATGCATTTGTGCACACTTCGGAATCAGAGCCGTAACCCAGTTAATGATTATACTCTATTGTGTGCTATGGGGTCACAGGGACCAGATGATCAGCTGGAGAACCAAATTAACGTTCCTTCTGAGTGAATCTTGAGTAAGCTGAAGCAATCAGTATCTCACAGGTGGACCAGATTACATTTCTTGCCTGTTTTGAGGGATTGGAATACCCTCACAAGTTCACAAACCCAAGTACTCATGCTGACTTACATATTAGACTTTAATTCACTGTAGCAACACTGCCCTGGGAGAGAACAGCTGCCAAAAGGAGTGTGAATGGACAGGAATATGAAAAAGCAGAGAGGTCCGCAGAGGCCCGCACACTGAATATGCTCCCAAATGTACCACCATTACTGGACAACACTTCGATCCAATATGACCTGACGAAGATCCATGAAGGATCAAAACGTTGTTCAATAAAGGTGACAAACTGGAGCATATTCAGTGTGTGTACCTCCCTCTTCTTTTTCAAGTATCCTTTATTAGCCAAATACCTTAGTTGTTTAAGGATGTGTGCATGACCACTAACTTTTCAACAGACAGGAATATATCACATTTTAACAGTACCAGTTCCCTATTGACCAGATAGCAGAAATTGCGTGTCTACTAATATATATTGCAGGTGAAGTCACCGATCAATATGTAGTCCAATCAATTAAGATGTAACCAAAACAACGTAAAACTTAGTTGTGATATTGGCAAATGAAGGCACGTGGAGAATGACTTCAGAACAAAGGTTTTTGTGATGTTGTCAAGTCAACATAAGAGCTATTATCTGCACTGACCCAGCATATTTACACACAACGATGTGTGACAATCAAAGATATTTAGACAATGCCTATTGTCTGAGGCTCTCCACATTGCTCCAGTCTGAGTGTGATTGAAGGTTTGTTTATGTGTGTGTATTTGTTTTTTGTCAGGGAGCCTGATATTCCAGCCTGGGCCCCCTTACTCTACCAGCTACAACTCCTGAACATCAGAGAGAAGCCCGACCTCCTGATTCTCCCCATCTCTGACCGTATACGCATCGGCAACCAGAAACGAGAGCGGGGGAACTTCCATTTCCAGAGGGAGGAGTACAGCATGGCTGCCAGGGCCTACTGGATGGCTCTGGACGTCCTTACTACACGCACTAAAGGTAGTCCCTTCCTTCATCACGTGCATCCTGCTACATACACACGCACACATGCACACACGCACACACACACAGCAGTAAACAGATTTTTTACAACTAGCACACTTCAGAAAAATACAGCTTCCACATTTCCAGCACCCAATTGCATGATAGTCTCCTCATGGCTTACTGCTAGTCCATCTCAGCACTAATCATACTATCATAATGCGGAGGCACATCCACCAGAGGTGACTGTCAGGAGAAATGTTATTGTTAATTCTTATGGTAATCAAACCTAATAAACTTTCATGTTAATTCAAGGTCCTTAATCATTTTAATTGCTGGAAAGGCAGGGTGGACCCAAGAGAGACATTTGACAGAAATGAGTCAGTGAGGAGAAGAGCATGGGCTGCCTCTAAATGTATCAATGATGATGTGCCAATGGTTACATTTTCCTCAACACTTAATAAGCAATGAATATATTCGATGCAACAAGACTGTGAATTTTCCGGATGAGCGGGTGAGATAACGCTAAAGAATATTCAGAAATTCAATAGATGGCATATAACTCCATCATTGAATATCTGCATTAGAATTATCACTGCACATCCCAACAGATATATACGTTTCTCTTGGGATTACCACAGTTAGTCATTGCACTACAATGTATTGGCATAAGGCATTGTGTTTTTGTAAAGCAAAGGTTCACATGCTGGGATGGTTTCTGTCAGATAAATAAATGCAACATATAAATAAAACTTGCATCAAAACACTATGTCTCTAGTCACCATTCACACTTGAATACACAATGGCATAACCACACTCCTGGAATCTGAGCGAGATGAATCAACCTGGTCTGTCTCTAGAATATCCTGTAAATCCTTGAATAGCTGCTCCATCCCCCTAATCTAGATCCTAACATAGCTCTGCTAACAACAATCCCTCAAATATCTTAGACTAATGGTAGGCCGTCATTGTAAATAAGAATTTGTTCTTTATTGACTTGCCTAGTTAAATAAAGGTTAAATTTAAAAAATATGTTAAAGAAATTAACTTACAGTGCCTTGCAAAAGTATTCATCCCCCATGGCGTTTTTCCTATTTTGTTGCATTACAACCTGTAATTTAAATGGATTTTTATTTGGATTTAATGTAATGGATATACACAAAATAGTTTAAATTGGTGAAGGGAAATGGAAGAAATAACTTGTTTAACAAAATTCAAAAATATAAAACCGGAAAAGTGGTGCGTGCAAATGTATTCACCCCCTTTGCTATGAAGCCCTTAAACAAGATCTGGTGCAACCAATTACCTTCAGAAGTCACATAATCAGTTAAATAAAGTCCACCTGTGTGCAATATAAGTGTCACATGACAGTATATATATACACCTGTTCTGAAAGGCCCCAGAGTCTGCAACACCACTAAGCAAGGAGCTCGCCAACAAGCAAGCAGCACCATGAAGACCAAGGAGCTCTCCAAACAGGTCAGGGACAAAGTTGTGGAGAAGTACAGATCAGGGTTGGGTTATAAAAAATATCTGAAACTTTGGAACATCCCACAGAGCACCATTAAATCCATTATTAAAAAATGGAAAGAATATGGCACCACAACAAACCTGCCAGGAGAGGGCCGCCCACCAAAAATCAAGGACCAGGCAAGGAGGGAATTAATCAGAGAGGCAACAAAGAGACCAAAGATAACCCTGAAGGAGCTGCAAAGCTCCACAGCGGAGACTGGAGTATCTGTCAATAGGACCACTTTAAGCCGTACACTCCACAGAGCTGGGCTTTATGGAAGAGTGGCCAGAAAAAAAGCCATTGCTTAAAGAAAAAAATAAGCAAACACATTTGGTGTTCGCCAAAAGACATGTGGAAGACTCCCCAAACATATGGAAGAAGGTACTCTGGTCAGATGAGACTAAAATTGAGCTTTTTGGCCATCAAGGAAAACACTATTTCTGGCGCAAATGCAACACCTCTCATCACCCAGAGTATTTCCATCCCCACAGTGAAGCATGGTGGTGGCAGCATGATGCTGTAGGGATGTTTTTCATCAGCAGGGACTGGGAAACTGGTCAGAATTGGAGGAATGATGGATGGCACTAAATACAGGGAAATTCTTGAGGGGAAACCTCAAGAACCTTCCAGATATTCCAGTAGGACAATGACCCTAAGCATACTGCTAAAGCAACACTCGAATGGTTTAAGGGGATTCATTTAAATATCTTGGAATGGCTTAGTCAAAGCCCAGACCTCAATCCAATTGAGAATCTGTGATATGACTTAAAGATTGTTGTACACCTGCGGAACCCATCCAACTTGAAGGAGCTGGAGCAGTTTTGCCTTGAAGAATGGGTAAAAATCACAGTGGCTAGATGTGCCAAGCTTATAGAGACATACCCCAAGAGACTTGCAGCTGTAATTGCTGTAAAAGGCGGCTCTACAAAGTATTGACTTTGGGGGGGATGAATAGCTATGCAAGTTCAAGTTTTCTGTTTGTTTCACGAGAAAAAATATTTTGCATCTTCAAAGTGGTAGGCATGTTGTGTAAATTAAATGATCGCCCCAAAAATAAATTTTAATTCTAGGTTGTAAGGCAACAAAATAGGAAAAATGCCAAGGGGGGTGAATACTTTCGCAAGCCACTGTACCCCATGGCCATTGGCTCAACTTACCCCAAGCCAAACATTTTGATTATATTAGCCCACACAGCTACAAGGACACACTTTCATGCTGTGTTTAGAGAACCCAAATTATGTATAGAACAATCTTAAAAATATCTACTTTGGTTTAGATACAAGTATCATGAAATACAAATCTCTTAAATCTCTTAACACAATAAATGAATTTGACTTGGTCAAAATGTTATTTGCTTACCAGTTTTTCCATAAGGTTTCTCAGACTCCAAGAAAGGATATCCTCTTCCTAAATATTAGGTCCAATTATTATTATTATTATTTTTGTATTATTAATTAATTGTGTGTATAGTTTCCTGGAAACAATGGGTTGTTGAACTTACCCCCTCTCCCATAAACTAAAAGGGCATTGTCATAATTTTCACAGTATTATTCCAAACTCATGGTGTAGACATATACACTGAGTATACAAAACACTAACCCTTGTGTGGTGTTCGGGTCTGTGGGACCCATTTTCAATGTTTACTAAAAGAAAAATGATACAATGAATAATTTATTCAACCTGAGAGTCATTGGCCTCATTGGCCTCAATGAAAACACACTGGACCCGAGCGTAATAAAAGTGTGGAAAATTGTGTGTGTAGGTGAAAACAAGTAAAAATTAAACAAAAATGTTTGCTGTGTACCTTCACTCTGTCTTCCTCCTCCCTGGGCCTGCTGATTCAACATAGCACCAATAACCGGTCTGTCTCCCTGCCTGTCTGCCTGTCTCCCGCTTTTCTCGCACTCTTTACCCTTTGTAGTGTGTGAAACTACACAATGTCTTGCGGGAACCTGCACAATGTTATTACAATACATTATTTCAATACATTATTTTGATACATTGTAAAAATAAAAATAAATGCTGTATTTTCCTACACTCTACTCCAGCCAGGTGCAAATTGGGGGAGGGACACAACAAATAAATAGCTTTGCATGTGTGGCTCCTTACCACAATCAATCAGGAAGGCAAAAATAATCTCTGCTCAGAGGGCCTTAGAAATAATTTTTACAGAGAGAGAAGCTAGTGTGGAAGGAGCGTCTTCCACTCTGGAAGATGAAGAATTTTCCGAATATGAGGATCATGTCTCTGTCAATACGGAGTCTGACAGTGAGTTGGAAGAAGAGGATGAGATTGAAGCTCAGCCAGCCTCAGGACCAGCCCGTCAGCAACCAGCTCAACAGCAGCCTGCAGGAGGAGAAAATATGGATGTCAAAAAACTGTGAAATTGAATGGTGGCTGGCTGAGGTCGAATGGTGAAAATTGAATGGTGAAATTACCCAAGGAATGAGCCACCCCGCATGGCTGCCAATGTGATAAGGATGCAACCAGGGCCGACGAGGATGGCGGTTACTCATGTGCAGGACATAAAGTCTTCTTTTGAACTGTCCATCCCAGACACCATCCAGAAAATCATTCTGGACTGGACTAATTTCGAGGGAAGGCGTGTTTTTGGAGAGAGATGGAAGGAGATGGACCAAACTCATTTACATCCATACTTTGGGGTTCTTATCCTTGCTGGTGTTTTCAGATCCAATAGGTAATCCACAGAATCCCTGTGGGATGCAGGAACTGGCAGAGAACTTTTCAGTGCAACAATGTCTCTGGAAAACTTCCACATAATTTGCAGGATTATCCACAGAGAGACAAGCTAGCTACAATCAGGTCAGTGTGGGACAAGTGGGTGGACAGCCTTCCCCTGTTTTACAACCCTGGCCCAACGTTACTATTGATGAGCAGCTTATGCCATTTAGAGGCCTCTGCCCCTTCAGGCAGATACCATCTAAAATATGGAATCAAGATCTGGGCTGCCTGTGATGCTGCTTCATCATATAGGTGGAACTTGCAAGTGTATACAGGGAAGCCAGATGGAGGAGCCCCTGAGAAGAACCAAGGGATGCGGGTTGTCCTGGACGTGACACAGGGACTCCGTGTCCACAACATCACATGCAATAACTTTTTTACTTTGCACAAACTGGGACAGGAGCTCCTCAAGAGGAAGCTGATGATGGTAAGAACAGTATGAAAAAACAAGCCATAGCTCCCAACTCAGCTGTTGAATACATGGAACAAGTCTATGAATTCCTCAGAGTTTGTGTTCACTGCCTACACATACCTAGTGTCTTATGTGCCAAAGAAAGGGAAAAATGTGGTACTCATGAGTATGCTGCATAGGGATGGGAGAATCTGTGGCAAGGGACATAAAAAAATAGAAATCATAATGGATTGCAATGCCACAAAAGGAAGGGTGGACAATTTAGACAAGCTGGTGACTGACTACAACTGCAAAAGAAGAACCCTACGCTGGCCACTTGTGATATTCTTCAACATCTTGGACATCTCAGCGTACAACACATTTGTCATCTGGATGGCGTTGAACCCAGATTGGAAAAGAGGGAAGCTCCAGAGAAGACAGCTCTTTCTCGAGGAGCTGGGCAAGGCATTGGTAAGACCTCAAATCCTGAGGAGGCAACATATCCCAAGGATCCCAGCTTCTGCAGCCATCGTGAGGAGGATTCAGGAGGAGGATGTTGGTGCCCCATCCACCCGACCCACAGAACCAACAACTCCAATGCCGGAAGTGTGAGTGATGTTGTTGCATGTGTGTGTCCGACTCTCCTACCTTGGCCTGCTGTAACTATATATGTGAGTGAGTGAGTGAGATGTCAGTAAAATTCCTGAACTAAGTGTTTTCATCATTCTAGATTGCAGGACCCAAGAAGGACAGGAAGACACAGTACACATGCATCAAGTGCAATAAATACATTTGAAACACACACACACACACACACAGTAAACCTCTGTCCCTCATGTGGTGTGTAGACCGGCCTTCATTTGTGTATTTATCATTTCCATAAAATACTGTATGTAAAATTTGTCCTTCCAATTTGTTCACTTCAAAGCAATAAACATCAATAGTGATGAAAACCTTGTTTCATTTATTTCAAGATAAACATGATTTATTCCACCCATTTCTTGATTATAATTTAATTTTGTTTTCAAAAATCACATTTTATGAAAACAAACGAATAGCGCTTTTATTGATAAATGTGATCTAGCAGAGGTAAATGGCAACAAAAAAAGTTTCAATTTTTTTATTTGTAATTTTACCCCTTTTTCTCCCCAATTTTCGTGGTATCCAATTGTTAGTAATTACTATCTTGTCTCATCGCTACAACTCCCGTACGGGCTCGGGAGAGACGAAGGTCGAAAGCCATGCGTCCYCCGAAACACAACCCAACCAAGCCGCACTGCTTCTTAACACAGCGCGCCTCCAACCCGGAAGCCAGCCGCACCAATGTGTCGGAGGAAACACCGTGCACCTGGCTCCCTTGGTTAGCGCGCACTGCGCCCGGCCCACCACAGGAGTCGCTGGTGCCCCGGGAGGCCCGGGTGGCAAATATTAACCATGTATGCTGTCTATATTGCTTGTAATTGATATGTCAACATCTAAGTTTTAAGTATTTTTCACGTAAATTGTTATGGCTGTATTGTTTTAAAAACCCAATAATGTCGTGGGTCCATCAGACCCGCAAACATTGGGTGAATAACAAAAACATGAACACTACACTAGGTTTAAGAACATGACATAGACTGACCAGGTGAATCCAGGTGAAGGCTATGATCCCTTATTGATGTCACTTGTTAAATCCACTTCAAATCAGTGTAGATGAAGGGGAGGAGACAGGTTAAAGAAGGATTTTTAAACCTTGAGACAATTGAGATCATGTATATGTGTGCCATTCAGAGGGTGATTGCCTTTGAACAGGGTATGGTAGTAGGTGTCAAGTGCACCGGTTTGTGTCAAGAACTGCAACGCTGCTGGGTTTTTCACACTAAACAGTTTCCTGTGTCTATCAAGAATGGTATACCACCCAAAGGACATCCAGCCAACTTGACACAACTGTGGGAGGTATTGGAGTCAACATGGGCCAGCAATTTGCATACCGCCCCAACAGATCCACAGATTACGCAATCTCTATTGCACTCAAACACTGCCCTTTCCCACCTGGACAAAAGGAACACCTACGTGAGAATGTTGTTTATTGACTACAGCTCAGCGTTCAACACCATAGAGACTTTAAAGCTCAGCACTAAGCTAAGGACCCTGGGACTAAACACCTCCCTCTGCAACTGGATCCTGGACTTCCTGACGGGCCGCCCCCAGGTGGAAAGGGTAGACAACAACACATCTGCCCGCTTCATGTTCCTTGGTGTCCACATCACCAACAAACTATAATGGTGCAAAAACACCAAGACAGTCGTGAAGAGGGCACGACAACACCTATTCTCCCCCAGGAGACTGAAAAGATTTGGCATGGGTCCTCAGATCCTCAAAATATTCTACAGCTGCACCATTGAGAGCATCCTGACTGGTTGCATCACTGCCTAGTATGGCAACTGCTCGGCCTCTGACCGCAAGGCGCTACAGAGGGTAGTGCGTACAGCCCAGTACATCACTGGGGTCAAGCTTCCTGCCATCCAGGACCTCTATACCAGGTGGTGTCAGAGGAAGGCCCTGAAAATTGTCAAAGACTCCAGCCACCCTAGTCATAGACTTTTCTCTCTGCTTCCGCACGGCAGGCGGTACTGGAGCGCCAAATCTAGGTCTAAAAGGCTTCTGAACAGCCTCTACCCCCAAGCCATAAGACTGCTGAACAGCTAAGCAAATGGCTATTTGCATTGACCCCCTCCCTTTTTTTTACACTGCTGCTACTCGTTGTTTATTATCTATGCATAGTCACTTTACCCCTACCTACATGTACCTTCATTACCCCCTGTATATACAGTTGAAGTCGGAAGTTTACATATACCTTAGCCAAATACATTTAAACTCCGTTTTTCACAATTCCAGACATTTAATCCTAGTAAAAATTCCCTGTCTTAGGTCAGTTAGGATCACCACTTTATTTTAAGAATGTGAAATGTCAGAATAATAGTAGAGAGAATGATTTATTTCAGCTTTTATTTCTTTCATCACATTCCCAGTGGGTCAGAAGTTTACATACTCTCAATTAGTATTTGGTAGCATTGCCTTTAAATTGTTTAACTTGGGTCAAACGTTTCGTGTAGCCTTCCACAAGCTTCCCACAATAAGTTGGGTGAACGTTTGCCCATTCCTCCTGACAGAGCTGGTGTAACTGAGTCAGGTTTGTAGGCCTTCTTGCTTGCACACGCTTTTTCAGTTCTGCCCACAAATGTTCTATAGGATTGAGGCCCGGTCTTGTGATGGCCACTCCAATACCTTGACTTTGTTGTCGTTTTGCCAAAACTTTGGAAGTATGCTTGGGGTCATTGTCCATTTGGAAGACCCATTTGCGACCAAGCTTTAACTTCCTGACTGATGTCTTGAGATGAAGCTTCAATATATCCACATAATTTTTCTCCCTCATGATGCCATCTATTTTGTGAAGTGCACCAGTCCCTCCTGCAGCAAAGCACCCCCATATTTCATGATGCTGCCACCCCCGTGCCTCACGGTTGGGATGGTGTTCTTCGGCTTGCAAGCCTCCCCTTTTCCCTCCAAACATAACGATGGTCATTAGGGCCAAACAGTTATATTTCTGTTTCATCAGACCAGAGGACATTTCTCTAAAAAGTACGATCTTTGTCCCCATGTGCAGTTGCAAACCGTAGTCTGGCTTTTTTATGGCGGTTTTGGAGCAGTGGTTTCTTCCTTGCTGAGCGGACTTTCAAGTTATGTCGACATAGGACTCGTTTTACTATGTAGATATAGATACTTTTGTACCTGTTTCCTCCAGCATCTTCACAAGATCCTTTGCTGTTGTTCTGGGATTGATTTGCTCTTTTCGCACCCAAGTACGTTCATCTCTAGGAGACAGAACGTGTCTCCTTCCTGAGCGGTATGATGGCTGCGTGGTCCCATGGTGTTTATACTTGCGTACTATTGTTTGTACAGATGAACGCGGTACATTCAGGCATTTGGAAATTGCTCCCAAGGATGAACCAGACCTGTGGAGGTCTACAATTCTTTTTCTGAGGTCTTGGCTGATTTCTTTTGATTTTCCCATGCTGTCAAGCAAAGAGGCACTGAGTTTGAAGGTAAGCCTTGAAATACATCCACAGGTACACCTCCAATTGACTCAAATTATGTCAATTAGCCTATCAGAAGCTTCTAAAGCCATGACATAATTTTCTGGAATTTTCCAAGCTGTTTAAAGTCACAGTCAACTTAGTGTATGTAAACTTCTAACCCACTGGAATTGTGATACAGTGAATTATACGTGAAATAATCTGTCTGTAAACAATTGTTGGTAAAAGTACTTGTATCATGCACAAAGTAAATGTCCTAACCAACTTGCCAAACTATAGTTTGTCAACAAGAAATGTGTAGAGTGGTTGAAAAATGAGTTTTAATGACTCCAACCTAAGTGTATGTAAACTTCCGACTAAAACTGTAGCCTTGTTATTGTTATTTTATTGTAGCTGTTTTATTTTTTACTTTAGTTTGTCTAGTAAATCTTTTTTCTTCACTCTTATTTTTCTTAAAACGGCATTGTTGGTTAAGGGCTTGTAAGTATGCATTTCACGGTAAGGTATACCTACACCTGTTGTATTCATCGCATGTGATAAATACATTTGATTTGATTTGATCCCTGTGGAACACTTTCTCAAGCATTTCACTACACCCGCAATAATATCTGCTAAATATGTGTATGTGACCAATAACATTTTATTTTATTTGATACCTTGTAGAGTTCATGCCCGACGAATTGAGGCTGTTCTGAGGGCAAAAGGGGGGGTTGCAACTCAATACTAGGAAGGTTTTCCTAATGTTTGGTATACTCAGTGTATATAAAATACAGGACCATCACGTTTTTGACTGCACTAGGCCTTTAACAGTGGATTTGAATAACTGTGGCAAACAAATATACAGATGTCCTTAGTACATCAAATACCCAGTCTCTCCTCCATTCAGTTCCGTTGTAAGTATATAATTCTCCCTGAAACCTAGAAAGACTGGGACTCCCAGCACATATACATGACAATAGCCCAGGTGTGAGAAGCTGTGTGGCCTGTTTCCCCTAGATGGTGGAAGTGCTGTGCTGGTGGAGGGGGAGGAGGTGCAGGACTACCGGGTGAAGTGTCTCAACAACCTGGCAGCGGCTCAGCTGAAACTGGAGCAGTACGACGACGCACTACACACAAGCCGGGATGTTTTGTCCCTGGACCCACAAAATGTCAAAGCCCTCTTCAGGACAGGAAAGGTGAGGGACACACTAACATCACATTACCTGACCTTCAATCCACCTCCATTAGTCTACAGTGCCTGGGGGAATGAATAGTTATATTACATAATCCTATTCAGATATTTTAGATGAGTGTAAAGATTTACTGCAAATCAAAATGTACAACTGAAACATGTACAGTATACTACTGAAGGATGCTGTTGATTTAGCTGTTCAGAGATATTGCAATCTGTTTGCAGCTTCTGTCAGACAAGAGCGAGTATGGTGAGGCCATGGAGATACTGAAGAAGGCTCTGAAACTGGAGCCGTCTACCAAGGTGAGATAGACAGACTATCTAAATGAGCACATCTCTAGGTTCTCACCACCTCCACCTCTCCCTAGCCTCTAACCTGCTAGTGAAATCCAACCCCCCACAAGACACTGTCTCAGCTGACACTAGGCAAGAGATGTATTGTATCATTTTATTTCCATCACAATACTCAACAAGTTCTTAAATCATGTCTGGAGTAGTGTGTGTCTCACAGTTCACCCTTAGTTAACAACATTATTGGGCTATAGTATGTACTAGTATGTACTATAGCCCAATACTGCCAAAGTCAAAGTAATGCCAAAAAAATAAGCCGTTGGGCATCGGGTTGTGTTGTATTTTACAGCACTTAAAGTAGTGGACTTGAATTGGAAACTACATTCCCAGTTGTCACTCTACTTGTCACACAGCATGTTTACTATGACAAACGCTGAGAAACTGAGAATATGAAGACCCAGTCTTGGAAAATTTCCCCCAAAATGTCCCCAAAACGGTGTGTGCTTCAAAAACAATTACGGTAGATTTCGCCTCTGTATTGGTTTAGACTAGAACATGTGGAATGAAATGTTTTCCATGACCAGAAAAAACTGCAGACTGAAAACTCACCTCAGATTTTGAGCATGGGCACAATATAGTTTAGCATAGGAAAGTCTACCAAAGGTATTAGAGCGCAGACACTTTGCAAAGATCATTGTGTAGTGTTAGTTCTATAGCCACAGTGAAGACCTGTTCTGTCTTGCTCCTATTGCTGTCTGCAAAATTCTCTACTCAGCCACAAATATCAGAGCTGTCCGGAAACACTGATATCACACTAATAAAGTAAATCAACATTTTCATTAATTTAACACTTTTAAGTCCTCCATTAGGACTAAAGTTGCAATGAGGGCCTACAGTTAGGTAATAATATCATTATGCCCCCCCCAAAAACTCCAAGTGTTACTTTTTTCTATATAGAAATGTTTGCCCTTGTCTGTATAATTCTGAGTGTTGTGTGTTTGTTTTTAAACCATGCTCTGAATGTGCTTTTCTGTGGCCATCGCCCTATTTGGCTTGACCTGAAGTGTGCACTGGTGGTGGTGAGACACTGTTGTCTAGACAAAACTAAAATATCTGCTGCCTTGGTAATTACACCCTTGCCTTGATGGCGGATAAAACCATCTTTACCCCCAGAGACCTCATTTAGCTGAGTAGGTAAGGAATTGAAAAGCAGAAACATTCTGAATCCAAATTACATATAAAAGCCTTTTTGCACTATCGACACTGACTACCAGAAATATTCCAATATTATCAATCAATCATCTTGATAAGAAAGAACATCAATCTTTTGTTTGACCAGAGCTTTGTCATCAAATCTCATTATTAATTTAAGTCCTATAAAAAAAATCTAACCAGTACTGTAATTTCAGTATCACTAGAATGAACAATGACAATTAGGCTACCGAGACCCTACTAAATACAAAGAAATGTGAAACTAAGTACACTATAAAACACAAGACAACTTTGAGCCATTGCTATCGTTTCAGGAAATCCAACAAACATTTTCTGCAAGTAAGACATTTTATCGAATCTAAGATGGTGTTCCCCCCAGAACCCAATATGAACCCCAGTTGACAATCTCTTGTAGAAAGCTGAAAGACCTAAGCACTTTATTTCCTACTTTTATGCTGCTATACACACAAATGTTGCAAGTAGCTCGAGTACCCTGACTAGGGTATGAGAAATGGAGCTGGGAAGAGGCTCAGAAATCCAAAACTGTACAAAGACTATGCTCAAGGCAAGCCGACTGTTCACCTGCAACAAGGTGCAAGAGATGCAATATACGAATATGCAAAGGGTTCATAGGACTCCCATTATATGTAATAAAATGAATGCAGAATTCTCTGATACCTGCTGTAAGTGTGAGCAGGAAAATGACACCCATGGCCACATGGGAAGATTTCTGGGAAGATGTAGAAACGGAGCTGGATGGCATGTTCAGATGTCCTATAAGAATGGACTCATGGCTATTTGTACTGGGTGTCGTCGGAAACAGGTCCTCACTTACCTTAGCACAGCTCAATCTCCTTAACTCTTTACGGCCCACAAATGCATTCTCCTTAACTGGATAAAAGATCAGCCACCCACAATAAATCAGTGGTACTGTGAGATCTTTAAAGTGCTGCCACAGGAGAAAATGTGTGCTATATTTAGGAACAAGGAAGGAGACCCTATATAATACAGTGGGGCAAAAAAGTATTTAGTCAGCCACCAATTGTGCAAGTTCTCCCACTTAAAAAGATGAGAGAGGCCTGTAATTTTCATCATAGGTACACTTCAACTATGACAGACAAAATGAGAAGGGAAAAAATCCTGGAAATCACATTGTAGGATTTTTAATGAATAATTTGCAAATTATGGTGGAAAGTAAGTATTTGGTCACCTACAAACAAGCAAGATTTCTGGCTCTCACAGACCTTAACTTCTTCTTTAAGAGGCTCCTCTGTCCTCCACTCGTTACCTGTATTAATGGCACGTTTGAACTTGTTATCAGTATAAAAGACACCTGTCCACAACCTCAAACAGTCACATCCAAACTCCACTATGGCCAAGACCAAAGAGCTGTCAAAGGACACCAGAAACAAAATTGTAGACCTGCACCAGGCTGGGAAGACTGAATCTGCAATAGGTAAGCAGCTTGGTTTGAAGAATCAACTGTGGAGCAATTATTAGGAAATGGAAGACATACAAGACCACTGATAATCTCCCTCGATCTGGGGCTCCACGCAAGATCTCACCCGTGGGGTCAAAATGATCACAAGAACGGTGAGCAAAATCCAGAACCACACGGGGGACCTAGTGATGACCTGCAGAGAGCTGGGACCAAAGTAACAAAGCCTACCTCAGTAACACATAGCCGCCAGGGACTCAAATCCTGCAGTGCCAGACGTGTCCCCCTGCTTAAGCCAGTACATGTCCAGGCCCGTCTGAAGTTTGCTAGAGAAGCATTTGGATGATCCAGAAGAAGATTGGGAGAATGTCAGATGAAACCAACTTTTTGGTAAAAACTCAACTCGTCGTGTTTGGAGGACAAAGAATGCTGAGTTGCATCCAAAGAACACATACCTACTGTGAAGCATGGGGGTGGAAACATCATGCTTTGGGGCTGTTTTTCTGCAAAGGGAAGGACGACTGATCCGTGTAAAGGAAAGAAATGAATGGGGCCATGTATCGTGAGATTTTGAGTGAAAACCTCCTTCCATCAGCAAGGGCATTGAAGATGAAACGTGGCTTGGTCTTTCAGCATGACAATGATCCAAAACACACCGCCCGGGCAACGAAGGAGTGGCTTCGTAAGAAGCATTTCAAGGTCCTGGAGTGGCCTAGCCAGTCTCCAGATCTCAACCCCATAGAAAATCTTTGGAGGGAGTTGAAAGTCCGTGTTGCTCAGCAACAGCCCCAAAACATCACTGCTCTAGAGGAGATCTGCATGGAGGAATGGGCCAAAATACCAGCAATAGTGTGTGAAAACCTCGTGAAGACTTACAGAAAACGTTTGACCTCTGTCATTGCCAACAGAGGGTATGTAACAAAGTATTGAGAAACTTTTGTTATTGACCAAATACTTATTTTCCACCATAATTTGCTAATAGATTCATTAAAAATCCTACAATGTGATTTTCAGGATTTTTTTCTTCTCATTTTGTCTGTCATAGTTGAAGTGTACCTATGATGAAAATTACAGGCCTCACTCATCTTTTTAAGTGGGAGAACTTGCACAATTGGTGGCTGACTAAATACTTTTTTGCCTCACTGTATGTGACCCTTTTAATTATCTCTTCACCCTAATCTCACAGATACCCTGAGAAGTGTTAATATAAAAAATGCTGTGAGTCTATGGGTCTTCTGTTGATACAACTGAACTCTGGCCACTTGACTCTTCTTTCTTCTATAGTATTATTGTTCCTCTATACTCCATTAGGGGTATTTTGTATTTGATATACTACAGCCACACACAACAGTCAAATGAATAAAGGCATGTAATGAAAGCTGATTCCAGGTTGAATGAAAAGAAAGATCGTTAAGGGTAATGGAAGATTGTAAGAGAGCAGAGAACTGAAAGTGAATGTTTAAATCTTGTTGTTTTTGTTTACTATCACTGTTTTGTTTGTGTTAGTTGGTCATGTTATGTTTTATGTTACCTTATATCTACATCTATACAATTTGTTTATGATGTTGACTTGAAACAAGGAAAATTAAATAATAAAATATGTATCTAAAAGACAACTTTGGTGAGGGCTTAACAAGAAACTGACATATATTTGTTGTATAATATTGGTTGACAATTACATTTTATGCTAGAAAGATAAACAAAATGTAAGTGTCAAGAATGTCAACATTAGGGGATCTAATTCAAACTGATCAAGTCCAACTATGGCTTGAGCCTGAGATTGTTGCATTTAATATGATCTATGCTACCATCTACTGGTCAACTCCTATACTACAACCTCATTCTCAATGACAATCCAGCTAGCATAGTTCACTGCTAAAATTCTAAATTGTATTGTATAAGATTATCCTTTATGAATACACACCTGACACCCCATCATTAATTTTGTTTCACAGTGAGGTTAAAGGTAAGTGACTACAGTCTGTCTCTTTCCCTTCCCAGGCCATCCATGTTGAGCTGTCAAAGCTAGTGAAAAGGCAATCAGTAGGCAAAAACACCCAGAAGTGGCAAGCCAAACCTGCCCAGCTCCTTGGAGACAATATTGCCCCATTTCTGACTCCTAACAAGAAGCCACCTGTAAGCCACTGAGAACTTTCCCTGAGTGAAATGTTTCAGTTGAATTCAGTTCACAAGTAGGAAAAAAACATTTGACTGTTTTTTGACATTGCGTCACTTGGTGTTTCAGGGAATTTCATGGAAGTTCCTGCTTGGTGCTCTGGTGGTGGCCTTGGGCAGTTTAGTGACGTCAGTGGTTCTGACTGCAAGAAACTGACGTCCTCTGCAAAGGAACTGTCCAGCTCATGAATAGTAAACTGACTTGTGTCTGCTGTGAATAATAAATAAACTGCACTGAACTATGGAAAAACCTGTATCAACGTTCACTGACATACTGTAGCAGCACCGACATTTGCACCACAGATTGTGTTTATTTAAGTGTAACAGAGTAAACTAATGGCACTTCTTCCGAAGAATGTATGCAATGTCTTTATTTTTTATTTTTTATAAAACAGCTTTGTGATGGAATCCATTTTAGTACCAAACTCAGACTGGAATAGTCACATGGGTAATATGTCTTGTATGAATGAGGGGCTTCTGTAATATCAGGATATATGTGTCTCAATAAACTGTATCTATGTCAATGGAAAATCGAATAAATAAAAGTGTACCGTCTGTTGATACAGAAACAACATCAGTTAAGCTGCATACTTTAATAGCTATATTCCAGTCATTACTTATGAAGGACAAATAATGAAGAGAAATTATAGATAAAACGTATCGGTTCTCATCGGCCATTGGACATTACACAACCATTACACAAGTTGGAAATCACAAAACAATGAGTGGTTTGGAAGGAATCAGTGACAGTGGCTAACTCTGCAAGCAATCACTATCCTGCTGTTCAGTGGAGTGGATGTGTGGTCCCAAATCTGGGATTAAGGGGTTAATGATGAACATTCAAAATTGGCCATGCTGTCAATGATGCATGATATGTGCAGCGCTCAAAACAACTGTTAACTCGGAACTGCGGAAACTTGACTTCAGTGAGTTCAAGTCAACTGGGTAATCGGGAATAAATGAGCTCCGACTGGGAAAATACATTTTAAACAGTCACTCGGAATTGTAAATCCACCCTTTCTATAACTACGACCTGAAGATTAATGACGTCATCATGATTCAACATTGTTTTTTTCCGAGTTCCCATGAATCCAAAGAATGACAGATTTTGATGACAAAATTGGCCCACGAAGGACTGCCGCGCCACCTTCCTGTTCAAGTGAGCACAGCACAACAAGGTGAGTCCAAATGTATTGTATGCTGCTGCATAAATTATGTAATATGCCAGGGAGATATGTATACTGTAGCTAAGAAAGTAATACTAAGTATGTTGTGTAGTAAGATGTTAGTATCCCATGTGCCTCACCTAAATGTTTTGGTACATTTATCTCTCTTAATTTCATCTACTGTTCTGACTTGGTGGTGCAAATGTAGCCTTTAACCTGTTTTAGAGAAATGTAATCATTGAATATTGTAAGAGCTTTTATTGTCTGCTTAAATGCCCCCTTTATGTAACCAACGGTTCTGACTTGGTGTACAGGTAGAACACTGTAAGAACGGCCCATGTTCTGAATTCTGTCGCTGTAAGTTTCAAAAGTGCTAAACAAATAGTTATATTGACTACGTCCATCCTAACTCGCATATTAATGTCATAATCGAAATTACGGATCGCCTCTTATCCGCTTGTCCTCCCCTTATGGCATAGTTTGTACATCTCAATTGTCATTAGAAACCACATTTGTTTAAGCAAGTCAGCCATTTTAGCTATGTTTTTTTTAAAGGCAGTAAATGAGGCTCAATTAACTCTTTCGCTGCCATAGAAGGCTCAACTGATAGCCAGGTGTAGTGGTGGTAAGATGTTGGGACTGCTGTTGGGACAGGACTATGTAGGCCCTAACAGTTTGTGGGCACCGTTTGTCACTGTTATAGTGCAATTAATGTATTGTTTAGTGTTGTGTAGTGGCTTTGCTGGCATGCATCCCACTTTAGTTTTTTTGCCCCGCCAAGATTTACATGGTAAAATCACCACTGATCTCGACCTGTGTGCACCTACATTATAAACTGTCATTCATGGGCTAGGTTGTAGCAACCTCATGATGGGTATAGGGAAAATTTGAGTGTCATGTAGTAGCCTAAACCTATCACTTACATTGAACTGGGTGAATGAAATATGAATGACAGTCATCCAATATGCTGTAATATAAATAAGGCCATGCTCATGACAAAAAAAATGGTCCTCACTCATCTTAAACGGCACTGACCGCCACTGCTGTAGCTATAAATTCCACACTGAATCTACACTGAAAGCCAAGCGCACCTCGCAAAGTGGCCAATCAGAAACTAGGGTTTAGCAGCGCTGTGAACTGACCAATCAGCGACGCGGAGTAGCAGACTGTTCTGAGAGTAGTTTTCGTTTTCAATAACGCAATTCAGCTTCTAAAACTGGCTTTTGAGCTACTCTTGCAGCGAGACAGTGTATGGTGGTTGGAAGAGCGGGCTTGTTTGAAATGGAAAAGCGTTGCGGTAGCTTTTGATAAAGAAGAACATCAAGACAAAGCAGCTGCTTTAAAAGTGGGATGCGCTGTTGAGCTCTACACCCCGAGGGGTTTGTGCTGATTGTACGGAATTTGTGACAGATGGTTAAATGGCGTCCCTTGAGAAGGCAAGAACAAGATGTATGTCATGAGAAGTGCAGTATTATCACAAGGAGACGTATACGTACTCCGGGAGTGTGGTGCCAGGAATATAACCTCTCACTCAACATCAACAAAACAAAGTAGATGATCGTGGACTTCAGGAAACAGCAGAGGGAGCACCCCCCTATCCACATTGACAGGACCGCAGTAGAGAAGGTGGAAAGCTTCAAGTTCCTCAGCATACACATCACTGACAAACTGAAATGCTCCACCCACACAGGAGGCTGAAGAAATTTGTCTTGGCACCTGAAACTCTCAAACTTTTACAGATGCAAAATTAAGAGCATCCTGTCGGGCTGTATCGCCCAGAACTGCAGGGCTCTCCAGACGCATCACCAGAAGCAAACTACCTGCCCTCCAGGACACCTACAGCACCCGATGTCACAGGAAGGCCAAAAAGACCATCAAGGACAACAACCACCCGAGCCACTGCCTGTTCACCCCGCTATCATCCAGAAGGCGAGGTCAGTACAGGTGCATCAAAGCTGGGACCGAGAGACTGAAAAACAGCTTCCATCTCAAGAACATCTGACTGTTATAGCCATCACAAGCACATTACAGGCTGCTGCCTATGTACATATACTTCAAATAACTGCCCACTTTTAATAAATGGAACACTAGTCACTTTAATAATGTTTAAATATTTCGCATTACTCATCTCATATGTAAATACTGTATTCTATTGTATCTCAGTCTATGCCGCTCTGACATTGCTCGTCCATATATTCCATTCCTTTACTTAGATTTGTGTGTATTGTTGTGAAATTGTTAGATATTACTTGTTAGATATTACTGCACTGTTGGAGTTAGATATTACTGCACTGTTGGAGCTAGAAACAAACAATAAAATTTGATTTGGAATATGGAGGAGAAATGGAAGGAAAAGGGGCAGAGGAGGTTTAAGAGAGATTGAAGAAGAGGGTGAGCTTAAGTCGGTTAAAAATGGCTGGAAAAGGGAGATCGTTTGAGAAAGAAGAATGGTAGAAAGTATAAGCAGAGTGAGCTGAAGACAGAAGGAGAAATGGAAGTGAATGAGGGAGAAGTATTACAGGTGGTAGGTGTGTTGAAGTTCTCAGAGCCGAAACTTGCACCGAGGGTCAGGATAAAGATGAGTCCGTGACAGTAGTTTTTGGGAAAAGTGGACCCTTGCCTTTTGGCTGATCCATTTGTGGTTTCAGGGTGGGTTAAAACAGAGTTGGGTGCTGTGGAATTGGTGAGGGTAACCAGAAGTGGTCTTGTGGTTATTGTTTGTGCTTCTGCTGGTCAGAGTGAGAAGGCACACCGCGTTAAACTAATGGGGGCAAGAAATGTGAATCGTTTTGCTCTCAAGAAAAGGGTGCCATTGAAAGGAGTGATTACTGTCGTAGCAGTAAATGTAAAAGTTGACCAACTGAATAGTTGTGATGCTCGATGTTTGGTGCAACGCAGACAGGGTGGCATGAGTGGTGAAACAGAAGTCATTGTCTGTTCTTTTGAGTTTTGATGTTGATTCTTTGCCCGACAAAGTGATGTTAGGATATATAAGTTATCATGTACGAGCTTTTGTGCCGAATACATTACCTTGTGACAGGTGTCAAGCTTATTGGCATGTGGCAGCAGTGTGTAGGAGGGAGGTTCCTAGGTGTGAGAAGTTTTGCAGAAGAGCATGAGACAAAGGAATGTTTAACATTGGGGAAAGTAGTGGTATATGTTAATTGTAAGGGTGCCCATGGGGCTGGGGATCAGAAATGTCCCGTGTGAGAGGCAGGTTGAGGTTTCCATGGTTTGTGCAGAAGTTGTCATATGCTGAGGTATTGAAGAAAGTAGAGGAAGATGGGTCAAGGGGGAGGGATCCTGAGAGGAGTGGCGTGTAGTAGATCTGTACCAGTACAGAGGGATCGGTCAACAAGTGATATATGGTTCAGTAAGATTGGATTTTTAGCATTCATAGCAATGGTTATCAACTGTACTGCAGGGATGGAATGTAAAGTCGCAGAAAATGTAGTTTGTGGTAGCAGCTGCAGAGTTATTTGGGTGTGCGAGACTTGACATCAGAAGAGTTACATGGTGTGTTAAGTGGTAGTGTCCCATCCTTTCAAGTTGTTGACCTGAGGTAGTACTAAATATATTTAAATAGTGGAGCAGGGTGGTGTTATTTTTTTGTGAGTATATTGTTAGATGGTAGGGTATTTGTTCATATATATTTTTTAAGCAAAGTATAAGGGAGTTGTACTCCAGTTTAGTAGGTGGCAGTAATGAAACATTTATTGGATGCCAACCGCCGATAAACCTCTTCGAAGAAGTAGCTACTCTCGCGATGTCTCGTATCAACCCGTTCAATTGCCGTGACGCACATCAAATATTGTCGGTGCACAGCTGCCAGGCTTGGTTGATTGGCACCCTTCTCCACACCGTCAGCTAGAAACCATAAACAACAAAATGACAAGTGAGTATATCCGATGAATATTATATTTTTTAACGATTATGTGTTACTTGGCTTACGTTGTGTTTGTTTGCAGTTTGGCTAGCTAGCTACGCATCTCACTTTTTCTTGGCCTGTCAAGCAATGCCATCAGACAACGTGGCTAACTAGCTATGTTTGAAATGTTTAAGTCATGGTTTTTAACATGGTTTACACCATACACGATTTTTTAAAACCATTAATAGCATGAAATGTAGCTATCCTTTTACCATTTATTACCTGATAAAAGCTCTGATTTTGTGGTTATAATGTGAAACGTTCCAACAGTTTTTGGAACAGATTCCTATGTAAATAACAAGGTTGCCAAAGTTATATAGCGGCAAAGTTGTATAGCGGCAGACTAAGATGCCGGGTAGGGAGTGGGCTAATTAATTTCACACGTTTTTTCCGAAAAAAGTCTGTCCTCACTGGTAGCCTATGGACAAACCATTAAGAATAAGCTACGTGGTGAGTTGATGCCTATTCGGCAGTTAGTTGGGTGAATTGATCATGCTACTTTGTATGCGTTGTTGGCAACCTTGTACTTTACGTTTTTGGAACCGATTCTTGTTGGAACGTTCCACAGATTTTACCCACCCCTGATGTGTAGGTAACAAGCTAACGTTAGCATGCTAACTACACATACTGTAGAATATTTATACAAATATTTGGTCGTTAGCTGCCTAGTAAGTTAAACCCTTCCTCAAGTGCCAAGCACAACAACAAACCTGTATTTATATTAACTATTAGGTCAGCTACCAAACTGTCAACGTACATAGTTGTAGTAGGGACTAGCTGGCCACTAAGAAATACATGTACATGCTGTCTAGACTAGGCACGCGCCTGTCCGCATGTTGATTTTGTACATCCATACCAGCCGCGATCTAGACATGCAGGTTGAAATATCAAAACGAACTCTGAACCAACTATATTCGTTTGGGGACAAATCGAAACATTCAGCTAGCTTGCTGTTGCATTGCGTTATTTTACCTGAAAAGCACAAGGTCATTTTCCTGGATCTTTGGGTCACACAATCATGTTCTCTACTCCTACATTCAATCCAGATATAATGGATAACTAAGTTTCTACTACCTGTATGAATGTTCCATGTATTTTGAACTGTTACCAGATTAATATGTAAATTATTTGGTTAAGAGTTTTGATATTTCAACCAGCATGTCCTGATTTGCTTCTGGTGTGGATGGACAAAATAAACATGCGCATGCTGGGTGTAGTGTGCATGTAATGCTTTGAGTTGAGTAAACTCATCAGTATACATGTATATACACCTTAGCCAAATGCATTTAAACTCAGTTTCACAATTCCTGACTAAAAATCCTTGTCTTAAGTCAGTTAGGATCACCACTGTATTTTAAGAATGTGGAATGTCAGAATAAGTGATTTATTTCAGCTTTTATTTCTTTCAACACATTCCCAGTGGGTCAGAAGTTTACACACTCAATTAGTATTTGGTAGTATTGCCTTTAAATTAACTTGGGTCAAACGTTGCAGGTAGCCTTTCACAAGCTTCGCACAATAAGTTGGGTGAATTGTCCCATTCCTCCTGACAGAGCTCGTGTAACTGAGTCAGATTTGTAGGCCTCCTTGCTCGCACATGCTTTTTCAGTTCTGCCCACAAATTTCCAATAGGATTGAGGTCAGGGCTTTGTGATGGCCACTGCAATACCTTGACTGTTGCCACAACTTTGGAAGTATGCTTGGGGTCATTGTCCATTTGGAAGACCCATTTGCAACCAAGCTTTAACTTCCTGACTTGATGTTGCTTCAATATATTCACAATTTTCTTCATGATTCCATCTATATTGTCTAGTGCACCAGTCTCTCCTGCAGCAAATTACCCCCACATGCTTCACGGTCGGGATGGTGTTCTTCAGCTTGCAAGCATCCCTTCTCCCTCCAAATACAACGATGGTCATTAGGGCCAAACAGTTCTATTTGTTTCATCAGACCAGAGGACATTTCTCCCCCCATGTGTAGTTGCAGTCTGGCTTTTTTATGGTGGTTTTGGAGCCGTGGCTTCATCCTTGCTGAGCGACCTTTCAGGTTGTCGATTAGGACTCGTTTTACTGTGGATAGACACTTTTGTACCTGTTTCCTCCAGCATCTTCACAAGGTCCTTTGCTGTTCTGGGATTGATTTCCACTTTTCACACCAAAGTACGTTCATCTCTTGGAGACAGAACACGTCTCCTTCCTGAGCTGTCCCATGGTGTTAGTACAGATGAACCTGGTACCTTCAAGCGTTTGGAAATTGCTCCCAAGGATGAACCAGACTTGTGGAGGTCTACGATTTTCTTGGCTGATTTCTTTTGATTTTCCCATGTCAAGCAAAGAGGCACTGAGTTAAGGTAGCCCTTGAAATACCTCCAATTGACGCCTATCAGAAGCTTTTAAAGCCATGACATTGTTTTCTGGAATTTTCCAAGCTGTTTAAAGGCACAGTCAACTTAGTGTATGTAGACTTCTGACCCACTGGAATTGTGATGTTGGAAAAAGTATATGTCCTGACTTTCCAAAACTCGTTTTACAACCACTCCACAAATTTCTTGTTAAGGACTCCGACCTAAGTGTATGTAAACTTCTGACTTCAATTGTAGCTAGCTGTGTAATCACTACTCAAATTGATTTTCTCAGGGGGAAATCAGCGTGACCTTGCTCGTGCTAAAAATGCCAAAAAGCAAGGGAATGACAAGGGAAAGAAGGCAGATGATGGCATGTCTGCAGCTGCAAGGAAGCTTCGGTAAGTCGTGCGCAATGAACAGTCAATTCTAACTAGTTTGGGCTATTAGGACATTTTCCTGGTATAGTAAGGAGTTGTCCACAATTAAGACAAGCCTGAGACCAGACCTTGAATTGTCGGGCAGAAGCTAACGTTTGCATCAGGAAAGTTCAACCTTTACAAGCGAGAATGCTGAATAAAATCACTACCGGTTGTCTGTGCGGATGGTCCTTCTACAGGTAGGAATGTATAATTATCAACTTTTCAAAGCGCTGGTAGTGCATTGATGTATCACCTGAAGCATGTGCACTAGACACATGCATACATGGTTCTGCTCAGGTGATATTCAACACACTACTTACTAGTGCTTTGAAAAGTTAATGTAATATTTTCCGGTGGATATCTCATTCATATCTGCAAAAGGACAAACTGCATGGACAACCAGTGAAGTACTTTAAAATTGTCTTGTAGAGCTTGGACATTTTCCAAACATGCATGACACCTTCAGTTCAGTCTGACCACTCATTTTGTCTTCCTTAGGGATGCAGAGATAATGCAACAGAAGCAGAAAAAAGCCAGTGACCCTAAGCTGAGTGACGAGAAAGCCAAATAGCAGCAGGATTCTAATATCAAGATGTTACCTATTGATTAGTTGTTTTTTTGTCCCATGCTCTGGGGTACAAAACCAGTTTGTAATTTGTGGTGGAGGTTGTACTGTAGTTTGAGAAATGAATGGTTTTGAATGACTAATGCTTAAGCCTACTTAAAGGTCTAATGTTTAATCAGTATTTACAATGTAAACAGGAATTTCAAACTCAGAATTATAAAACAATCCTGTATTTTTGTATTCCCTCCTAGATTTTAAATAATGCAACTATTGGTTTTGTTTTCTTACTTTTTATATTAAGGATGGGCATATACAGTGCTGATGAAATAAACAAATGAATGGATTCAATCTGTGGTACTTATCTAACAAATTATAATTTACACCTGTACAGAAACTTTAATCAATAAAATACAATTAGCAAACGTAAAATGTGATCATGTTTAACCACAGCAGTCTCTTGCCTGAGCTAAAACTGAACTGTTTTTCAATATGAATGCAGTCAATTCCTGAGAGATGTACAACAGTCCCATTCTAAATACATTCATTAAACATCTCTGGAGATCTACATGCTCCAGACCAGTTATGTGCAATGTTCAGGAGAGTCCAGAACTAATACATTTATCAGGAGTTGACTATTTAAAATATGAATTGGACATGCATTAATACATTTAGCTAACTTTACAGTCACCTCTGTTATACATATTTAGCTGTGGTGCTAAAATAGAGCCCATAGTCTCCAGTCAGATGCATTTCCCTCTGGTGATGAGTCTCCATGGTTATAATCTGCAGCAGTTAGCTTTCTTTGGACCACTTAAACTCAACTTCACCTGTGATTCCGATTGCCGTCTCAGTTTCACATTTTTCTTAACTTCTCTGTTGGGGGGGGAAAGTTCTTAGTTATAGTTTGGTATTCATTGTAGGGAAGGGGGTTTTACAATTCTTACCTTGCCAGGTGAAGTACTGCCTCCACTACATTAGTTCCAGCTTTGGCACTAGTTTCACAGAACAGGGCATTGTATGTCTGAAACATATGGTAATATTGTGATTAATATTTAGTTGATAGACCCATGAACATCTTGTTATTTTGACAGGTAAAAATAGGTTGTACTCTAGCCAGCCTTTCCCCGTCGACAGTGCTGACACAGCTTCCCTCCGGTCGATCTTCCCGCAGGTCCACTTTGTTCCCAATCACACACATTGGGAGTTGCTCATCCCTAGATTCCTGGGATAACAAGGGCAGTTCGTTCTTTAAGTTCCTGATTTATGGATGCTGATAGCTGTGTTAAAGCCCAAAGTTGTCATACCTGTGGTATACGGTCTGATTTACCACGGCTTTCCGCCAAAATCAGGAGCCAAATACTGCTAAGACCATTATGGCCTCAATATAGTAACTCATAAAATGCATTCTGCCTATAACACAGCCGTTTAGTAATTATTTTGGAATCCCATTCCATGGACCATTAAACCCCTCAACTGTGAATGGTACCTGAATCTCTCCCATCCACTCTCTGACATTAAGGAAGCTGCTCTCAGAAGTGACATCATACAGCAGTAAGACTCCATGGGCTTTACGGAAGTAAGACCTGGCAATACTGCGGAACCTACAGGAACAGGGAAATCCCATTTTGCTATTGACATTACATGATCTTTTGGAATCTGTGCAGCACTTCAGATTAACAGCCACATCCACCAAGGACACATTATGGGACCACACCTTTAAGGCTTTTAGTATGTCAATGCAGAAGCCACAGCAAGAGGCATTTATTTTTTGCTTGGCAGCTCAACTAAATGGTATGACTTAAATCAGTTCAGCATTTGTTTAATTAGAGCAACACCATAAGGACTGTAACCAAGGCTTTTAGAATGTAAATGTACACACATACCTCTCTTGTCCTGCAGTATCCCATATCTGGAGGTTAGTTTTTTCTCCATCTACCAACATCTTCTTGATTTGGAAATCAACTCCTAAGAACAACATTATGTAAGGGAAATGCACTTTCTGCATTAATTATTACACTACAAAACTGTACTTACCCAAAGTCGTCTGAATATCTCCCCTGAACTCATTGAGACTCAACCTCAATAGAAAGCTTGACTTCCCTGATCCTGCATCTCCTGCCAAAACTAACCGGTACATGGGAGCAGGGCCACCAGTGTCAACCATGTCTGCTTCGGTTGGCTGAGGACCAAGTAGCATCACATAGTTATGAATAATACAGATATGCGAGCAGCATATGCCAATTCCACATAAGTCTCCCAATACAAATGTCTTACGGAATCTCAGCTCATTGCCTTACCTTTATGGGGAAAGCAGACAAGCGTCTCCGGATGGACGAAGCAATAGCGAGAGCTTTTCTGGGAGATACAGACAGTGTTGACCGACTTACTTCTGATTTCACATCTGATATCTGGTGCAGAAATAGGTAAATTCATGTATTAGCATGTGACACGTACTAATAAAAATAGTTGGTCAAACCTTTGTTACCCTTACCTCAATGTCTGAGGGCACATATGAATAACTGTGGTGTACGGTTTCTGTCGAGACATCACTGTCAGACTCGCTGCCTGAGCTTTCAGCGTCCATAGGCAGGGACACACCACTGTCCAGGTATCTATCAGCCCAGCTGGCTACATGGGAGTAGGTCCTTTTACTTGAGTCCACAGCCGTGTTCTCTCCCCCTGAACTGGACCAAAAATAGTAATGAAAAAATAAACATAAGTTAAGTGGTCAATTCACATCAATCAATAGGTCCAGATTTCTAGGATAACAATATATAGTATGTGTACTTTATAAGTGTGCTTTGTCGAACTGGCTTCATTCTTCGAGCTGCGATTTCATTGTCGGGGGATAGCTGTGGGGAGATTTGTAACACTTTTGTAAACAAATAAACTAAAGCAGTGTAGAGAAGCCTTATAAAAGTAAATATAAGGGGAAATGTGAGTCTACCTTCAGTGAAAACAACCAAGACTTACCCTCTTACTTGATGCAGAGTGCAAGTCATCATTGCTGTCATACAGCTTTTTGTTCATGACCCTAATAGGAAGGAGTCAATGTGGAGAACATGTCATATGCTTTACTAATCTTTTAGCCTGTCACCTTCCATTAACAATGAGCATAAGGTGTGCACTGCACGGATGTGCATGCATGACTCAAAGCCATGCTTGACTTATACAACACAAACAATCGTCATGAAAGGGCATACTAACCAACAATCGGATCAGACAGACTTACTGGAGTATTTCAGTGTGACTGGAGTAGGACTGGTATTCTATAACCATCTTTTTCAGGTCATCACTTTCTCTGTGAAAACAAATTGACAAATGCAACATTTGTGCCCTGTAATCAACAGAGTTGGACATGATCCATTTGACCTGAGAATGAAGTCTGATCTCACCTCTCATGTTGAAGTTTCTGGTCTGCATACATGTTCTTCAGCTTGTCCATCTCTACCTGCAGAATGGAGATGTTTGTCTGAGCTTTGACGAGAGAAGTCCGTAACTGCTCATTTTCCTGAGGAGAGCATGCAGAACATTACTGGAAAGTGTACAAGAAATAATGTCAATGAACTCAAGATAGTTGTCCGTCTTCAATTGATCCAACGTACCAGAGTCACTTCACATATTTTATGGTGTAGTTTGTCAACATCCTGCCTGGAATTGTTGAGTTCAGATTCATCTTGGCACTAAAATGAAAATGTTTCCATTTATTTCACATGAATCATAAATGTGATTATGCATCACCTGAAATCACATTCACACTTAACACTACCTGAAACTAGGTAAATAGAGAACTGTAAAAGGATAAAATTGGAAAAGATCAAAAAACCTGTTTCAAAAGAAATGACACCTACTTTCAACAACCTGTCCACAGCAGTATGTAGATCTGCCACTTCATTATCATGCCTTCTCTGAAGTGTATCCATGACGCCCTCCATTTTCTTATGCTCCTACAGACATGAAACCCAAGGAGAGAACTTTACTCATTGGCTCTGGACAACAAAAAAGGGGGCTTTCACAAAACTATAGAGGGGCTTTTGTAAGAGTATGAGCTTGCTGTTCTCCCTCTAAAAGTTACTTCCTCTACCACATGAGGATAAACACCTGTGCAGAGGCAAAGAGGAATGCTGCAGAAAGGAGTGTCCCTGGCCTAGCCCCACTCTTGAAATCAAGTTTAGTCTTTATTTCCAACAACTATACATTCAGAAAGTATTGAGACCCCTTGACTTTTTCCACATTTTGTTGTGTTACAGCCTTAATCTAAAATGGATGAATGTTTTTCCCCCCCCCTTCAAGCTACACACAACACCCATAGTGACAAAGCAAACATTTAAGAGGAGTAAAACAGTGAGCTGACGTTCCTTTTTTATGTATGCATCGTAGTCAGGCCCACATTTTAGCCATGCAGGTCCCATTTTGGACGTGCGTAAAACCGTGTCCAGGATGGCGGCTACGTGTTCATGCCCATCATGAAACGAAAGAGATGAGAACCTTGGTGAATACCGTTGAGCCTCGTATTTAGAAGTGACTTGTAAAAATGGCTTGTTTCCCATTTCATATGTTCAAAACACAAGCCCTCCCTTAGGCATACTATAATGAAGGCTGGTTCAACAGCAATGCCTGTCTTAATTATATTACATTTGTTTTAATTTAATTCTATTACAAACAATATTATTCAAATTTACCTTCCTGGTTCTATGGTTAAAACATCTGTGGAGTGCATGCTATTTAACTTCTGGAGATGTGTGAATGCGATCTGAAAGATGGTTCCGATTATGTTCATAAAACAGGTCTAGGTGGGAGCAGTATAAGTCAGGGGACATTCTCCCTTTTGCTTTAGTGCAATTGGAAAGTATTCAGACCCATTTACTTTTACATAGTTACATTACAGCGTTATTCTAAAATAGATTAAATCGTTTTCCCATCAAGCTACACAATGCCCCATAATGACAAAGCAAAAACAGATGTAGGCATTTTTGCAAATTGATTAAAAAGACCCTTCACTCAGTACTTTGTTGAAGCACCGTTGACAGCCTTGAGACTTTTTGGGTATGATGCTACAAGCTTGGCACACCTGTATTTGGGGAGTTTCTCCCATTCTTCTCTGCAGATCGTCTCAAGCTGTCAGTTTGGATGGGGAGCGTCGCTGCACAGCTATTTTCAGGTCTCTCCAGAGATGTTCGATTGGGTTCAAGTCCGGGCTCTGGCTGGGCCACTCAAGGACATTCAGACACGTGTCCCAAAGCCACTTCTGTTGTGTCTTGGCTGTGTGCTTAGGGTCGTTGTCCTGTTGAAGGTGAACCTATACCCCAGTTTGAAGTTATCCTTCATGCTCCGTTCATTTTTCCCCTCGATCCTGACGATACTCCCAGTTCCTACCGCTGAAAAAACATCCCCACAGCATGATGCTGCCACCACGCTTCACTGTAGGGATGTTCCAGGTTTCCTCCAAAAAGTTCAATCTTGGTTTCATCAGACCACAGAATCTTGTTTCTCATGGTCGTAGAGTCCTTTAGTTAACTTTTGGCAAACTCCAAGAAGGCTGTCATGTGCCTTTTACTGAGGAGTGGCTTCCGTCTGGCCACTGTACCATAAAGGCCTGATTGGTGGAGTGCTGCAGAGATGGTTGTCCTTCTGGAATGTTCTCCCATCTCCACAAAGGAACTCTAGAGCTCTGTCAAGAGTGACCATCGGGTTCTTGGTCACCTCCCTGACCAAGGCCCTTCTCCCCAGATTGCTCAGTTTGGCCTGATGGCCAGCTCAAGGAAGAGTGTTGGTGGTTCCAAACTTCCATTTAAGAATGGATGGCCACTGTGTTCTTGGGGACCTTCAATGTTTCAGAAATGTGTTGGTACCCTTCCCCAAATCTGTGCCGACACAATCCTGTCTCGAAGCTCCACGGACAATTCCTTCGACCTCATGGCTTGGTTTTTGCTCAGATATGCACCGTCAGCTGTGGGACCTTATATAGACAGTTGTGTGCCTTTCCAAATCATGTCCAATCAAATTGTAGAAACATCTCAAGGATGATCAATGAAAACAGGATGCACCTGAGCTCAATTTCAAGTCTCATAGTAAAGGGTCTGATTACTTATGTAAATAAAAGTATCCGTTTTTAATTTCATACATTTGCTAAAATTTCAAAAACCTGTTTGCGCTTTGTCATTATGGGATAGTGTGTGTAAATTGAGGATTGTTTAAAATTTAATCCATTTTAGAATGAGGCTGCAACATAACAAAATGTGGAAATAGTCATGGGGCCTGAATACCTTCCAAATGCACTGTATATACAAGAGGACACCACTTCAAATTAGTGGATTCGGCTATTTCAGCCACACCCTTTGCTGACAGGTGTATAAAAATCGAGCACAAAGCCATGCAATCTCCATAGACAAACATTGGCAGGAGAATGGCCTTATTGAAGAGCTCAGTGACTTTCATTGTGGCACCGTCATAGGATTGCTGCCTTTCCAAAAAGTCAGTTCATCAAATTTTGCCCTGCTAGAGCTGCCCCTTAGGCCCCTTAGTTCCAGTGAAGGGAAATCTTAATGCTACAGCCTACAATGACATTCTAGATGATTCTGTGCTTCCAACTTTGTGGCAACAGCTTGGGGAAGGCCCTTTACTGTTTCAGCATGACAATGCCCCTGTGCACAAAGTGAGGTCCATACAGAAACAGTTTGTCGATCTGTGTGGAACAACTTGACTGGCCTGCACAGAGCCCTGACCTCAATCACATCGAACACCTTTGGGATGAATTGTAACGCCAACTGTGAGCCAGGTCTAATCGCCCAACATCAGTGCCTCACTAATGCTCTTGTGGATGAATGGAAGCAACTCCCCGCAGCAATGTGCCAACATCTAGTGTTAAGTCTTCTCAAGAGTGGAGGCTGTTACAGCAGCAAACGGGGGGGGACAAACTCCATATTAATGCCCATGACTTTGGAATGAGATGTTCGACGAGCACGTGTCCACAAATTTTTGGTCATGTAGTGTACCATATGCCCCATTATAACCTGTGTGGTTTGAGCCCTGAATTCTGATTGGCTGAAAGCCATGGTATATCAGACCGTATACCACAGGTATGACAAAACATTTAGTTTTACTGCTCTAATTACGTTGGTAACCAGTTTATAGTCGCAATAAAGCGACTCTCGGGGTTTGTGGTATATGGTGAATATGGCAAAGGGCTGTGTCCAGGCACTCCACATTGCGTCATGCGTAAGAACAGCCCTTAGCCATGGTATATTGGCCATATACCACACCACCTCAGGCCTTATTGCTTAAATATCAACCCCATTTAATTTTCTCATTCTTTATACATTTTCGAAGGTATGTTTCAATGCTTTCTTAATGACTCAGCTCAAGTTATTTGCTTGCCATGTTTGTTTTTACAGTTTTACAGAGTGAATTAAATGTTTAATTTCTAACACTGTACTATGCTGACAGCTCAGTCCTCAGAATGTCACTTACCTCTTCTCTCACCCTGTCCACTACACGGGAAAGCTGCTGCTGCATGTCCTCCTCCAGCTCTGTCAACTGACTTGTGTTGAGGTCTTCTGTTCTGTCGGCACACAGAGATACATACCATTTACATGTCTGCCCTGGATGCCGTCAAGTGCAATACAACTGCCCAAATACTAGTTCAGCAAAAGGGACGAGTCAGAAAATTTGGTTTGCAAGGCTTCAAAAACAGCAACACAGCACATAGACGTAGACCTTTTGGTTCCAATCATATCTGGTCCATTTGTATCAATTGCCCATGTGTTTTCATCTAGTAGTCTACTATGAGTGGGCAGGACTCACTACTCAGTTAAATGTGTTCTGTCATGATCAGGTGACAAAACTTGGTCCAGCCAGTCATTAGTCAGCACATATCAAAGCTGCAGGCTAAGGTTAAATCTAGACTTGGTTTCCTCTATTGTAAATCACTCCTCTTTCACCTCAGCTGCCAAACTAACCCCGATTCTGATGACCATCCTACCAATGCTAGATTAAGGAGACGTAGTTTATAGATCGGCAGGTAAGGGTGCTCTCAAGCGGCTAGATCTTCTTTACCATTCAGCCATCAGATTTGCCAACATTGGTGGGCTCTCGAGTGGTGCAGCAGTCTAAGGCACTGCATCTCAGTGCTTGAGGTGCCACTACAGACCCTGGTTCGATTCCAGGCTATCACAACCGGACGTGATTGGGAGTCCCATAGGGCGGAGCACAATTGGCCCAGCGTCGTCCGGGTCAGACCGTCATTGTATATAAGAATTTGTCCTTTATTTAACTAAGCAAGTCAGTTAAGAACAAATTCTTATTTACAACGACGGCCTAGGAACAGTGGGTTAACTGCCTTATTTAGGGGCATAACAGATTTTTACCTTGTCAGCTCAAGGGGTCGATCCAGCAACCTTTCGGTTACTGGCCCAACGCTCTAACCACTAGGCTACCTGCTGCCTTTACCAACTTGCTTAGTTAAAAATATAAAATAGGACACTATACGCCTAGGTAAACTGGTCATCTCTGTATACCCGTCACAAGACCCACTGGTTGATGCTTATTTATAAAACCCTCTTAGGCCTCACTCCCCCCTATCCGAGATATCTACTGCAGCCAGTCACATTCTGTTAAAGGTCTCCAACACACACATCCCTGGGTCGCTTCTCTTCAGTTTGCTGCAAGGAACACAAACTGGACAGTTCTCAATCTCTTCATTCATAGACTCAATCATGAACACTCTTACTGACAGTTGTGGCTGCGTCACGATGTATTGTTGTCTCTACCTTCTTGCCCTTTGTGCTGTTGTCTGTGCCCAATGTTTGTACCATGTTTTGTGCTGCTACCATGTGCTGCTATCATGTTGTTACATCTGTTGCTGCCATGCTGTTGTCGTTTTAAGTCTCTCTTTATGTAATGTCTCATCGTGATGTGTGTTTTGTCCTATATTTTTAATCCCCAGCCCCCGCAGGAGGCCTTTCGCCTTTTGGTAGGCCGTCATTGTAGATAAGAATTTGTTCTTAACTGACTTGACTAGTTAAATAAAGGATCAATTAAATAAATGAGACCACAGGTGCACAAGACTGAGCTCTGCATAGTTTAAGATTTAAGGAATGGCAAAATGATTAGTAAACATCTATTTGTCAGAATTTGGGGTTTTACAGGCACATTCATTTGCATAAGTGAAGGGGATAGGCCTGAATGGAAATATATAAAGGGACAACTCAGTTTACAAGGAGATAACGGAGATCAGGCAGAGCAACTCATTTAAGATGTCCTACCTACTTGAGAAATGGCAGCTGGGGTGAAATGCAGCCTCTGAACTGCAAAACCAACCTTACCCCCATCTATGGTTATAATTCAGTAGTTGGACACACAATTGTGTGTGATGATGATCACCTTACTGTGGGATGCATAGGTTACTGGCACAATCAATACTCACATTTGTAAAAGTAAACTGATTAAGAGCATAGGCATGGTGTTGATTGGATCATTGTTGCATGATATCCCATAACATGAACATTAGATATGTGTATCCAGTCACACAGATAAATGACCGAATTAACTAAAAATGTAACATTCCTTCGGAACCCAATTCGAGCGAGAAGATAACATATTCAGGTAATACATTTGGTAGATTATTTCTCAGTATTGGGTTTTCCTGCCACCCCTTGTGGAATCGGACACAAGTTATGCTGCTATGACTGAATCTCTACCTTCTGAAACTGGTTTCCATCTGCTCACGCTCAAGTCTGCGTTCTTTGCTCTCACTGACAAGAGCATCGACAAGTCCCTCATATTGTTGCAACAAGAGAGGTTCTGAGGTGGAGTAAATGGCTTGGTACAGCTCAGCCAATTGATCACACAGTCTGAAATAGAAGAAATAGACTATGGACAACAGTAATTTCTAAATTGTATATATTTAGACAAATCTGGGGGATGAACGAATATCTACATAGTGCATGCAGTCTACTAGAACAGGTCCAAATTTGTCAAACTACTCACACCAACCAACCACCAGAAAGACTTACCTTCCTGAGAGGAGACCTGTTGCATCGTCAATCCTGGTCTGGAACTCGTCCCAAGGACTCCATTGACTTTGAGGAGAAGCCCCAAAAGAGGCTAAATCCAACGTTTCTGAAACCTCTTGAAACCGAGAGGAGAACTTGCTGTAATTGATACATCCATCTGCACTAACACCGAATTTGTTGAATAAAGTTTTGATTTCGTCGTCAGGCACATTGAGTTCTCGACAAACAACCGTAAAGTCTTCGTATTCAATCACACCAGACCTGTTAATGTCACACGCTGAAAACAGTCTCTCGAGGCTGGGTCTGTCCATGGCTCCGTATTTCGAGTTTAAAAGTTACAAGGGAAATAATACCTTGTGTAAAATAAGATCGATAGGCTAGCAACAGCTTGGACCATTTGATCCCCACCTTCATTTGTGTAACCTTATCCAGCACCAGCGGTCAAAATGTTCGCCCAGACACTAGCCAGAGTTGAGAAGTGGAGGTGGTAGTACTTTCCCCACGCTAATTATGAACTCTATTCACTGCCATACAATCAAAAGGCCACTGATTGGCTCAGCTGGCCCGAAATGGCCGAGACTGCACATGCGTACCACACTTGTGTTGCATTCATGACCAAGTGGGAAGTTACCATATACGACTGAGGAAATTACACGTAAACGCCCTCCGACCTGGTAATTACTAGTAGGAAACTCGTCTATGAAGAAATTTAACATTTTATACAACGGGTGGGTCTAATCCTGAATGACGATAGGTAAAAACCGCATTCCAGCCGGTGTCTATTCCACAGGTTACCACCGACTAAATCTATGACGTTAAAATGCCTATTTACTCTGTTCCATCTGACTGCGCAATCCACTGTCTCATCAGCCCAGCCAGGCAATTTATAAACTTGACCTCCTCTATCAAAAGCATCTAGACATTATCTCACATTTCTTTTTAGACTAACATTTAGTTCTCAACAGCGAGATTTGTATAAACGTTGCTGTCTGTCTCTCCGACATTTGCAACATTGTTTCAATATTCAAATTCGATCTCCAGCTGCCTCATAGTAATGCATGTGTCGGGACAAGACAGGCAGGCAGGGTTTCTCAGCCAGTCAAAATCATGAATCAGTTGGCATCATTTTTATGGATATATACAAAGAAATGTCAATTGAAAAAAGCTAAAACAAAATGACAGATAGTTTGCAGTCTTTCCAGCTTCAGTTTGAAGTTATTGTGTTAGCTGTGTTGTTGGCTAGCTCCTCTGAACAACAGTGTCATGACGAGTGAGCACATTGTCTATGCCTGGCGAAATCGCGCACCATTAGCTCAGTGTTATGGATGTATCCAAATAAATGTCAAAAGAAAACAGCTTTAACAAATGCAAATGCAGCTACTTTGCTGTTATTCTGGCTTTTTGACGTGACTGTAAGATAGCCGCAGTTGGCTAGCTAGCAAAAAAGGTATAATGTTGCCAGCCAGTGTGGCAATTGAACATTTAGAATGAACGACTGGGTCGCGTCCATAGATACAGAACAAAAAGACTTGAAGACTGGCTTGCATCTCTGGCGGCAGGTAGCCTAGTGTTTAGAGCGTTGGGCCAGAATCCCCGAGCTGACAAGGTAAAAATCTGTCGTACTGCCCCTGAACAAGGCAGTTAACCCACTGTTCCTAGGCTGTCACTGTAAATAAGAATTTGTTCTTAACTGACTTGCCTAGTTAAATAAAGGTTCAAATAAAAATTTAAACGGAACCAATAGAACGAACGACCAGCCAGCTTGGGGAGCAACCCTAGATTTGTGTCGGGACTATATCTTGTGGAAGGATGATATAGTATGCATAAATTCATCAAAAAAATTTTTTTTTAATGAAAATATGTCAAATATTATTTGAATATGCTGATAACCTGTTGTATAAAAGTGATAATGCCCTCGAAGCCGGTGTTTGGAGGATATATTGGCATGGTTTGCTGGCCCTCGACTTCGCCTTGGCCTAACAACACCCGTCCCAATATATCCTCCAAACACCGGCTTTGAGGGTATTATCACTTAATTCAAATAGTAGGCTTTATGATGTATTTGCACAGTCAGGGAGGTTCTTTTTTTATCCATTGCTAAGATGTGGCAAGGATCCTACCTATAACCACAGTTTTTGTGCAAGTAAAGTCATAGCATATAAAAAAAATTTACTACAGCTTTGAGGGAAAATTAAGTTTAGGTACAATTGTATGAATGCCGTCATCATTTGTTTGTTGGACATGATTTTTCTGTGTTGGTAAAATAATGACATGAGAAATTGTGGTGGAAACTCCTTTATGCGTATATCTTGATATCATATCGAAGTAAACCTGGAGTCACGCGATGATATGGTGTGTGGGCCTTCCACTACCACCACTCTGGAAACAATGCAATTTATCAGGCTACAGATTAAATGAGGTATGATGAACTTCGCAGGGTAGTGAAGTGCATGGTGATGTTCAAACTCCTTTTCAATAAATATTGAGGGTCTGATTCTGGTGACATTCTTTTTTTTCACCTTTATTTAACCAGGTAGGCCAGTTGAGAACAAGTTCTCATTTACAACTGCGACCTGGCCAAGATAAAGCAAAGCAGTGCGACAAAAACAACAACACAAAGTTACACACGGGTTAACCAAACGTACAGTCAATAACACAATAGAAAAATCTGTATACAGTGTGTGCAAATTAAGTAAGGAGGTAAGGCAATAAATAGGCCAATAGTGGCGAAGTAATTACAATTTACACTGGAGTGATATATGTGCAGATGAGGATGTGCAAGTAGAAATGCTGGTGTGCAAAAGAGCAGAAAAACAAAAACAAATATAGGGATGAGGGAGGTAATAGGTTGAATTGGTTATTCACAGATGGGCTGTGTACAGCTGCAGCGATCGGTAAGCTGCTCTGACAGCTGACGCTTAAAGTTAGTGAGGGAGATATGTCTCCAACTTCAGTGATTTTTGCAATGAGGAGGCAGTGATCGCTGAGATCCTGGTTGAAGACAGCAGAGGTGTACTCAGAGGGCAAGTTGGTCAGGATGATATCTATGAGGGTGCCCATGTTTACAGATTTGGGGTTGTACCTGGTAGGTTCCTTGATAATTTGTGTGAGATTGAGGGCATATAGCTTGTAGGACGGCCGGGGTGTTAAGCATATCCCAATTTAGGTCACCTAGCAGTACAAACTCTGACGATAGATGGGGGGTAATCAATTCACATATGGTGTCCAGGGCACAGCTGGGAGCTGATGGGGGTCTATAACAAGCGGTAACAGTGAGGGACTTACTCGGGCTATCTCTACAGTAGATTGCAATCCCGCCCCCTTTAGCAGTTCTGTCTTGACGGAAAATGTTGTAATTGGGGATGGATATTTCAGAATTTTTGGTGGCCTTCCTAAGCCAGGATTCAGACACGGCTAGGACATCAGGGTTGGCGGAGTGTTCCAAAGCAGTGAATAAAGCAAACTTAGGGAGGAGGCTTCTGATGTTAACATGCATGAACCCAAGGCTTTTACGGTTGCAGAAGTTAGCAAATGAGAGCGCCTGGGGACACACAGGGCCTAGGTTAACCTCTACATCACCAGAGGAACCGAGGAGGAGTAGGATGAGGGTACGGCTAAAGGCTATAAGAACTGGTCGTCTCGTGCTTTGGGAACAGAAAATAAAAGGAGCAGATTTCTGGGCATGGTAGGATAGATTCAGGGCATAGTGTACAGACAAGAGTATGGTAGGGTGCGAGTACAGTGTGGGGGTAAACCTAGGCATTGAGTGACGATGAGAGAGGTTGCATCTCTGGAGGCACCAGTTAAGCTAGTGAGTCTCCGCATGTGTGGGGGGTGGGAGAAGGGGGCTATCTGGGCATGTTGAGCAGGACTAGGGGCTCCGCAGTATAATAAAACAATGAGAGCTGCCCTAAACAACAGTGAGACAACAACGGGTAAACAGCTAAGACAACAACAACGGGTAAATGGCGATAAATGGGCAGAGAGGGTCATTTAGCTACATGCAGGGCCTGAGTTTGAGGCTGGGGCCGACAGATAAACAAAATGAAGTATCGTGTTAAGGAACAGTCCAGCAGGCATCAGCTGTGTAGCCGAGTGATCATAGGGTCCAATGAGCAGCAATAGATGAAACAAGGAGCTGTTCGGTAGTCGATTACTACGCTAGACGAGCGCCATCCACATGATGATCAATGGTTGAATGCCATTTGACAAATAAAAATATCCATAATAATCTCATCATGTAGACTAGCCTACCCGCACTGTATCTGTGAGCTGTTGGCTAGAGCACACTTGCCTAGACCAGAGTAGGCACATTTGCTAGTTAAGCAACAGGTTTTGTGACAAAACTATTGTTAGAGTTGAAAATGCGATGGAAACACCTTGAACTTTAGAATATCCATCATTGAAATGTAGATTTCTTGGGGCTCCTGAGTGGCACAGCGGTCTAAGGCACTGCATCTTAGTGCTAGAGGCATCACTATAGACCCTGGTTCGATTCCAGGCTGTATCACAAACGGCGGTGATTGGGAGTCCCATTGGGCGGCGCACAATTGGCCTAGCGTCGTTAGGGTTTGGCCGGGGTAGGCCGTCATGGTAAATAATACTTTTTTCTTAACTGACTTACCTAGTTAAATAAAATAAAAATATACTCAGCAAAAAAAGAAACATCCCTTTTTCAGGACCCTGTCTTTCAAAGATAATTCGTAAAAATCCCCAAAACTTCACAGATCTTCATTGTAAAGGGTTTAAAAACTGTTTCCCATGCTTCTTCAATGAACCATAAACAATTAATGAACATGCACCTGTGGAACGGTCGTTAAGAGCTTACAGACAGTAGGCAATATGGTCACCGTTATGAAAACTTAGGACACTAAAGAGGCCTTTCTACTGACTGAAAAACACCAAAAGAAAGATGCCCAGGGTCCCTGCTCATCTGCGTGAATGTGCCTTAGGCATGCTGCAAGGAGGCATGAGGACTACAGATGTGTCCAGGGCAATAAATTGCAATGTCCGTACTGTGAGATGCCTAGACAGCGCTACAGGGAAATGTCCACCAGGAATGCACAATCCCTCCATCAGTGATCAGACTGTCTGCAATAGGCTGAGAGAGGCTGGGCTGAGGGCTTGTAGGCCTGTTGTAAGGCAGGTCCTCACCAGACATCACCGGCAACAACGTCGCCTATTGGCACAAACCCACAGTCGCTGGACCAAACAGGACTGGCAAAAAGTGCTCTTCACTGATGAGTTGCTGTTTTGTCTCACCAGGGGTGATGGTCGGATTCGCGTTTATCGTCGAAGGAATGAGCGTTACACTGAGGCCTGTACTCTGGAGCGGGATCGATTTGGAGGTGGAGGGTCGGTCATGGTCTGGGGTGATGTGTCACAGTATCATCGGACTGAGCTTGTTGTCATTGCAGGCAATCGCAACGCTGTGCGTTAAAGGGAAGACATCCTCCTCCTCATGTGGTACCCTTCCTGCAGGCTCATCCTGACATGACCCTCCAGCATGACAATGCAACCAGCCATACCTGTCTCTTATACACATGCAGGCTCATCCTGACATGACCCTCCAGCATGACAATGCAACCAGCCATACTGCTTGTTCTGTGAGTGATTTCCTGCAAGACAGGAATGTCAGTGTTCTGCCATGGCCAGCGTAGAGCCCGGATCTCAATTCCATTGAGCACGTCTGGGACCTGTTGGATCGGAGGGAGAGGGCTAGGGCCATTCCCCTCAGAAATGTACGGGATCTCGCAGGTGCCTTAGCGGAAGAGTGGGGTAACATCTCACAGCAAGAACCGGCAAGTCTGGTACAGTCCATGAGGAGGAGATGCACTGCAGTACTTAATGCAGCTGGTGGCCACACCAGATACTGACTGTTACTTTTGATTTTGATCCCACCTTTGTTCAGGGACACATTATTACATTTCTGTTAGTCACATGTCTGTGGAACTTGTTCAGTTTATGTCTCAGATGTTGAATATTGTTATGTTCATACAAATATTCACACATAACCATCATAACGAAGTAAACTTGGAGTCACACGAATGTAACAGGGTTGGTTATGTTTCCACTTGCCTCTAAAGAAAGGTGTATTTAATGTTCAAGCATTCTTATTGGTTGGTTCAACTCTGATGACAATGAGGCGTGTTGTAATTGGCCCCGCATGCAGATAGGGGGAGATCGCGAACATCAGGTCTCCCTAGTATGAAAATGTGATGCAAGGGAAGGGGTAGGTCACGTTCTGAATACTGTTTTCTATTTTACAATGCGTACAAGTTTGCTGTATTTGACTAATTTATACATGTGTGGGTATATAGTACCTGTTAGAGATTGAGGGGCTTTCTGGGATGTGCATTGGCATATGATTGCTGTAAATAAGTGTGTTAGCTAGCATACACCAATGTAATGGTCACATAAGCCCACTGCTAACACAGTTGTTTTCATACTACAGATTTGACCATCGACAGCCATCAACATCGTTAAGCCCTGCACAACTAACGTGCTGTTTCCTATTTAACAACAGGTATTTACACATGTTATATTTTGTATTGTATTTTTGTATTTTGTTCACCCAGTATGAAAATGTGATGCAAGGGATTTTACCATTGACAGCCATCAACATCGTTAAGCCCTGCACAAATAACGTGCTGTTTCCTATTTAACAGAAATAAATTATGCTTAACTGGAACCACTGGCTGGGGTGATTTATTTGGACAAAACACAACGCAAGGAGAGTACGATTTACATCTGTTACAAGATGACATGTTGTGCGGTCCTCCCACTATGACTAGTCGGGTAAGCATGAACTTAATTAGGCTACAGATGAAATACGTTTTGATGAACTTCACAGGGTGGTGAAAGTCAGGGGTGCAACTTTCACATGTCCCCCCCCACATTCTGAAATTGCAATCTTGCCCCCCCCCCCAGTTTTATAATTGGCATGTGATTCAAAACAAGGCAACGGTGTGCTTTAGGACCATGCGGACGCCTCCGAGCGGTCGGGTAGGCTGGATACATTTTTGTAATTTTTATTATAAATTATGTCCCCCCCACTTCTAAAACCAAAGTTGCGCCCCTGGTGAAAGTGCAAGGTGGTGAGCTCCATTCCAATAAATATTGAGGATCTTATTCTGGATCATCAATGCTTGGCTGCCGTTTGACAAATAAAAATGATATTGCTCTTTGTCCATAATAATCTCATGTAGGCCAGGGATGAGCAACTCCAGTCCTTGGAGACCAGAGTAGTGTCACACTTTGAATTGTAGCATATTCACATGAGAATCTATTGCCAATTAGCTAGTGAATCCTTTTACAGTACAATAATTCCTCAGAAAGCTGTCAATAATATTGTGGCCACATGTTGGTAATGTAAGAGCAGAATCCGGCAAGTCTGAAGCTAGTCTGCTACACCAAGATCTGGATCCATTTAGCAAACACTGACCTTTGTTTATATTATAGATTTCGATTGATGGGTGCTTGCTTTACAAACAAGTGCTTAAAGGCCCAGTGCAGTAAAGCACATGACATTCCTATGTTTTATATGGGTGTACAAAACATTAGGAACCCCTTCCTAATATTGAGTTGCACTGCCTTTTGCCCTCAGAACAGCCTCAATTCATCAGGACATGGACTCTACAAGGTGTCAAAGTCATTCCACAGGGATGCTGGCCCATGTTGACTCCAATGCTTCCCACAGTTGTGTCAAGTTGGCTGGAAGTCCTTTAGGCAGCAGTGTTGCAGTTCTTGACACACTCAAACCGGTGCGCCTGGAACCTACTACCATACACCTTCAAAGGAACTTAAATATTTTGTCTTGCCCATTCACCCTCTGAACGGCACACATACGCAATCCATGTCTCAGTTATCTCAAGGCTTAAGAATCCTTCTTTAACCTGTCTCCTCCCCTTCAGCTACACTGATTGAAGTGGATTTAACAAGTGACATCAATAAGTGATCTCACCTGGACTATGTCATGTAAAGAGGTGTTCCTAATGTTTTGTACACTACGAGATTGGAATAATATTGTGAAAATTATGATAATGCTCTAATGGTGTAAGAGCTGCTTGAAAATACCACCTGAAATGTCAGCCTGTTTAAGGGGGAGAGGGAGTTTTGTCCTGCCAGAGATGCATTCAGTTCGCTTAAACGTTTGCTACGTTGCAGAACGGTTTGTACTGAATGACACGTTTCCTAAAAAGGTTCTTGTATGTTATTTAACAGGCTTTGAGGTACATTTGCTCCCGTCTGGTGTTTGTGGCGCGGTATGGCTTGAAGCAATAAGTGATATATTTAAAGGGCAGTGGCCATACTGACAGCGTTCCCCAACCTACAAACTAACCCCTCCCCATTTTTTTAACTAGTCATTCAGTACAGCACCGTTTCCATTCAATTGAATGTTCCAGAACGTAAACACATACTGAATGCAGCCCTGATGACATCACCAGGCAGTAAATTATTTAATAGACCAATTAGAAAGAGTTCCAAAACTCCAATAACAGCTAGTTTTACATTTTCCCCTCCCTACTCAGACCACACAGACAGTCCTACATAGCTAAATTCTTGCATGAGAAATTGCTCTTTGATAAGAAGCTATTTCTGATTGTTTTCAATTAAAATGGCCAAAAATAATCACGGTAAGGTACTTAATTGTTACTCAGAAATGATTTGATATTGAGATAAAGGTCCAATGCAGTTGTTTTTTAAGACCAATATGACAAACACCATGTGTGTCCTAGATTGTTATTCTATTTGGTATTATAACTTTAGAGTTCATGAACCATATAGGAAACAGAATGTAACCATTTATATTTATTTGAAAAATTAAAATAAGGTGCTTTAAATGTACAGAACAACAAAAACAACAGTGATGTATAATACAAAAAAATACAGTTCACAACAGCTTTTTACATTGGCAGCTCAATTTACAAAACACTTTTACATACAAACTTACAAGACATTTTGACAAGTCAGAGAAACCTGGTGCACTGTCACAAATAGAAGGCTTGACTGAAGTGGTTCTTCAAGTGACAAGAGGTGCCTTACTGCAACTCAGTAGAAGCTTATAACTACAGTCTCAAAAACCTTATGCAAGTATTTATGAATTTGGAGCGGTGATCAAACGAGAGAGATTTGTATGCTGCATGTCTGAACCTGGTATGCTAGATATTCAGATAGATTATGTTAATGTATTATTGTTTAGATACATATCCACTTAACTCAACAGATCCAAGCTGCCATTTCTAAACTTTTGCAATGTTTGTAATGAAATACAAATCATACATTTTAAATGTTTCAGTTGTAAATATATATACACTACCTTTCAAAAGTTTGGGGTCAATTAGAAATGCCCTTGTTTTTGAAATTAAAGCAAAAAAAATTGTCCATTAAAATAACATCAAATTGATCAGAAATACAGTGAAGACATTCTTAATGTTGTAAATGACTATTGTAGCTGGAAATGGCAGATGTTTTTAATGGAATATGTACAGCGGCCCATTATCAGCAACCATCACTTCTGTGTTCCAAAAACAAGGACATTTCTAAGTGACCCCAAACTTTTGAATGGTAGTGTATATATTTTTTAATTTTACCTTTATTTAACTAGGCAAGTCAGTTAAGAACAAATTCTTATTTACAATGACGGCCTACCCCGGCAAAACTGGGACGACACTGGGCTAATTGTGAGCCACCCTATAGGACTCCCAATCACAGCCGGATGTGATACAGCCTGGAATCGTACCAGGGACTGTAGTGACGCCTCTCGCACTGAGATGCAGTGACTTAGACCACTGCGCCAATCAATAGTGTTTAAAGACAGCGTTAAATTTCTTAAATGTATAGTCAAAAACAATGGTTTGCAATAGTGTCAACCCAGAAATACAAAGTGATTGAGGTTGAAGCCATTCTAAAATAATTATTTCCACAGATACTGATCATAATTTAAAGGCAGTCACTCAGTGTTTTAATAGTATTGTTGGGTATGCCCAGTACAGTTCTACAGTCTATTCTGTCGTACCTATCACGCAGGTGATGCTGCTGCTACCTGGTTGTCCATGTGATTGAGTAATGTCACAAGGTCATGAGTACACATTTTAGAACCCCAAGAGGCACAACTCTTGATTCCTGAATTTAGCTTGAAGGCATGAAAAAAATCCATTGAATATGTAATACATCATTCTCAACAAAACCCCCATCTGTGTTCCAAACTAAGGCTTTCCAACATCCTGTGCAAAAACAACGCATTTTGACTCAAGATTTTTGCTGGTTCTGCACTTTGACCGCAATTATACAACTTTCACTAGTCCACTCAACTACAATACAAATGTACATTATATACACTCAGCCACCACGGCAGTCCTTTAGCAGTATGCTTTTTTTCACAGCTACTTTGTCAAAAATTGTAAGGCCCTTGTACAAATGTCAAACTTAAATAAGACAACATTGTTTTACTTACAATTATTCCAAAACTATTTATATCACTACATTCCACAATGCAATGTTGCAAGACTTTACCATAATTTTGCACTGACATAGCTACATCTTTGGAATATGAAATCTATATTCTTAAATTGTGCATTTAGAATTATTGTATCTTTCCAATCTTGAACAGCTGAAAACATATCTGTTATTAGGTAATGCCTCAATGAAAGCCCTTGCTTTTTGATTATTATTTATGCAGGTTCCATCCTTTCACAATATCTGTTTATTTTTGTTTTTAAAAGACATTCCTCCATCGACTGGTCCATAACTGCTGTGAAAGCCTTGGCTCCATATTAGTAAAACCCAGTTTACAGTCATTAGTGTCATTAAACCAGAGGTGATGTTGGTAACTATGGCAGCTTTCATATACACTGAATGGCTACGTTATGAATGGTTTGATACATGCTGAAATGGTCAGGCCCATTAAACATAAAACATTGATTTGACATGACAGTTGTGTTGGAAAGGATGAAAACAGAATACACATTTTTAAAAAGGTTATTTTTGGCACAACATAAATTAACACAGAGCATTGTTTCCTCTGGGTGTGTGAGTCACAATCATCAACACCAAGAGCTCCATACTCCACTGGCTGACTCTGTTGTGTTGCCACACTCTACATGTGGTTCTTCTAACCTCTGCTGTCTACTAGCCTCAATCACAGGGCCAGGAAAGAGTTATCTAAGCAACGTGGTGAACAGGTTTTTATACAGTTTCCGCCCACATTAACTTGGTGTCCGAAGTGACTGAATTTGGATCAAAGGAATCAGTTTCTGACTGACAAACTGAACTAGTCAGCATTTTATACCAGGATCTCAGCCTAGCTACAACAACTCCAGGCCTAGTGATAGCCTCTCTCTCATCCCCTGCCGCTATGCCACAGAAAGGGCTCAAAATCTTCTGCATACTAAATTATGTGAGTATGCCTCTGATTCTCAATAATCAAGATTGTGCAGACACCTATGCGCCTGCACAGTTTCAAGATGAGATTCTCTTTTGGTGTGACCTTGCACCCCACTTCACATTGTGTGCTTTGCATAATCTGTTGGCTCCATAATGAATAATATGTTAATACCTGGTCTCGGGTCTTCCCCAATGTCAGGGGTACGCTTCAACCCTGTGAATGTCAATCGTACACAGAACTTACTTGCAACTTGTTCACCCACACCAGAAGTGATCAGGACACGCAGGTTGAAATATCCAAACAAACTCTGAACCAATTATATTAATTTGGGGACAGGTCGAAAAGCATTAAACATTTATGGCAATTTAACTAGCTAGCTTGCTGTTGCTAGCTAATTTGTCCTGGGACATAAACATTAGTTTATTTTAGATGAAATGCACAAGGTCCTCTACACCAACAATTCATCCACAGATAAAACGGTAAACTGAATCCCTTTCTCGTCATCTCTCCTCCTTCCTCAGGCTTCTTATTTAGGATTTAATATGGCTGTTGGCAACCAACTTTACGGTGCATTACTACAACCTACCGGAGTGTAGACCTAAGTTAATCTTTCAATCACCCATGTGGGCATATGCTTCTAAAAACTGAGGAGATGGGAGAGGCTGGACTTGCAGCGCGTTGAGCGTCACAAATAGAACCGATTTCTATTTTAGCACCTGGCCAAGCAGACGCCCGCGTGTGGGTGCAATGATTTAATAACATGCATGTGTGAATTTATTTTGCAATGCTCGCACACGCGACGTGTCCGGTCTGGTTAGCATGTTAGGCACCATATCCTCCAATACCTTTGGATGTACAAACCCCATCTGTGCTACTCTCCATTTGGGGGGATAGTGTTGCTTTCTCTCTTTCCTCCTTCACAAGACATGTTAGTCATTCAAGTCTTGACTTAAATCTCTAAGCTCCTAGTGGAGCAGAGCAGAGAACCTCGACAACAACACCTCTCCAGTATTATGATGTATGCTCTTTTTCCACACCTCATGCCAGGTGGTCCCTACCTCTTTCATTCCTTCCTCATTGGTTCCTCTCCATGTCTCTCTGGGATGGTCAGCCCTCTCTTGATCAGTGGATTCCATTCTAATGTCTGTCTGGTTATGCTGCACTAAGGTCATCCACAGTTTAAACTACTTTGAATTAATAGCTGATAGACTGCTGTTATAACTAAGTCAACAGTGAAAGGCCTATTGATCTACTTACTATAGTGTTTGAATTAGAGGTTGTTATTCTACTATCATTCTCAGTGTAGGGCTAAGCGCACACTAACTGTGGATGTAGGTGGGAGGGTTAAGGGTCAGCTGTGGACCCATAGAGTATCTCTACTTTCAATGCAATGCCAACAGAACATTTGGACGGACTGAGTGGCAATGCATAAAAACAACATGACTGAATCATATAAAAACTGTTAGAGAAGGACAATATCAGCTGTATGTGTCCTATGTCCACCATAACCATCATTCCACAGCTTCAATAGTCTGAAGGCAATCTGTATCAGCTTCCTCTTCATTGTGCTTCAGGTGCACTAGAGAAAGAGGAGTGACAACAAGGAAATGAGAACTGACCACAGGGACAAAATGAAAAAGACAAAAGTGCAAAAGCAGTGTAATGAAATGTCCCTCTGCAAAGAAGTTAATGTTTTTCAGTGTTCCTTCCTTCTGTGTTTTTATTTTATTTTAAGTCCCTCTTTTCTTATGGCTAATAGTTAATCACTCCACATTAGGGTTTTATCTCCTGCTCAAGTTGATCAAAGCCATCCTCACACAATGGAATCTTTGATCTCTGAGCCCAGTCTAACCCGAGGCCGCGGGCAAATGGGCGAGATCTCTACAGTGCTCTCCTTCAAGTTCAGAGGCCTCTTTTCTGACTCCGAGAAGCTCTTGCTGTTGTCTGGTGATGAGCACTCATGTGGCGGTGTGCTGCAGATGTAGTTGTCATTGAGGGTCTGGTAACCCTTGTGGTCTGACACAGAGGCTGGCACTGTGCTGTTGCCATTCAGAGGCAAGTTCTCTGCGGGATTCCCCACTAGCCTGGGTTTCTTCTGCTGCATGTTGGGGCACTCGCCCTCCTTCAGCATGGACTTCATGCGGTCGTGGTTCCTGTAGACTGCAAATAGGGAGAAAACCACCAGGGAGAAGCCCAGCAGGGCACACACAACGATGAGCTCGTTCCAGTAGGTCTTGGTGTTGATCTGTGGGGAGCGGGTCTCTCCAGGTAGGATGATTGGCTCCTCCTGTGGGACCAGAGGGGTGCGTGAGCGGCCAATGAGGGTGGTGCTCTCCTGCCTGGCCTCTCCCCTAACACAGTAGTTGGCCAGGAGTTGCCTGAAGCCCTCCTCTACTGACCAGCACTCATAGGTCTCCTGTCTGTCAGCCTGGGCCACCACCACTAGACCTCCCTCAGGACTGGGGTACAGGAAGTGACCTGCACCCTCACTGTACTCCCACTTCCTCTCAGCCAGGTTGGAGCGCAGCTTACAGGGCAGCACTTTGAACATGTTGGCTGGTATCATTATCACCTGGCATGAAGACATCCCTGCGGACAACAAGAGAAAGGGCTTTATTATTTTTCATTTGTGAAAGCTAGTCCATCTCAGGTAGATTAAACAAACTGCATTATTATATCAGTATGGTAGCTGAGTAGGACTGCGATGAGAATTAACACACTAAATAAGCTTGGAGTTGATAATCATGGTAGGGGACATTGGAAGAAAATGTTCTTGCGCATGTAAATGCGGCGTATGCAGCAGTTCCAGAGTAGAGCACAGTGGTACAGTTTAGAGCTGAGATGATTTAATCCAGCAGGAACGGTACAGTACTTACGTGTAGGTGGGGGTTTAGCAAAGCGAGGGCTGGGCTGTGTCTTGTTGCAGATAACGGATGTGTCTGCCTCGTCCACGTCCTGCTGCCAGTGGCTGAGAACAAAGACAAATGGGGTAAATCAGACAAATGGGTGTCTCAGAACCTCTGACAATCTACACATAACAGGTCTTTACAGACTACAGCATGTACTGTAAGCAGACAGCATTGAGCATTATCCTATATTGTCACTTTTTCTTTGGTGTGCTCTAATGTCCCGAAAAGTTATCAGTCATTATGAGGGCTTAGCATCTAACTAGTTTATACCATTATCTGGTATCATGCTAATACAAGGCTAGTATCTCTTTGATGAGCAACACCTACATGTCCATGAGTGGACCATAGAAATGTAATGTATGGAGGCTGGTGGTCTGTGGGAAACATACTTATCTAGCCCACCCAGCCTGACATTCAGACACTGCCTCCCTTCCCAGGCACAGTAAGGGTCTCTGGACAGGACACACTCTCCACAGCTCTGGTAGTTGGAGCAGTTAGCCACCGGGACCTCCACCAGGCCAGAGTAGGAGGACACAAACAGCAGGCCCTGTAGAGGAGACCACCAGACAGTCAGTCAGGGGCCAGGGAGGAATAGGTATCTGGGTCACATATTAGCAGACATTTACCTCTCTCTAAAACAATGTCAACACTGTACCCTTGACGAACCCAATGCTGGAGGAACAAACCGAGTAACAATACAGAGTAACACAGGACCTCATTTTTTTCAATTCCCCTGAGAGGAAGTTGCATGCAATTATCTCAATGAACGTGAGCTAAGCTACCCCCTAGGCTCTGGCTCTCTTCACGGCTCATGAGACCCCTGAACTGCCAGTGCTGACATTTAGTGAGCTCATTATTACTCCCACTATGAGGACATGCTCCAGAAATAAACAGATTTCTTTCTCTGTACTGTACCTTTTCAGAGTCCAGTTCAATGTGCTGTACAGGCTGGGGGTCAGTGAAAAGCATCATCTCTTCAATGATGTGCATCTTGTTGTTGACATTAATGGCTTTGTGGAGTCTTCCATCATCTGCCAGAGACATATGACAGAGCAGTGGATGGTTAATGTCTGCTATAGCTCTGTCTCTCATACAGAAGAGGATAGGGGAGAAGTTCTGTTGGCTGAGGCGGTTTACGTTTACAGTACCTGTTCCAATGAAGAGCACATTGTAGTGTTTGTGGATGGCCTGGACCCGGTGGACAGCTATCTGAGTGTAGCGGACGCTGCGTTTCAGCAGGAGTGGCTGGCTGCGGATCACACTGTCCATCAGGAAGTGGTCCTTGACGAAGTTCAGTACCTTGTCAGGCATATGTAGAGAGGAGGAGATGCCCTGCTCCCGGGCTGCGTTAGTGATGCACTGTGGAGAGAACACAGGGAGTCTCATAAGCACACACTGGGCAAAAATACACACTACACAAGCTTACTACTACCCCCTGCCTATCCTCCTAAATACGTGTTTGTATCCTTCAGTTGATGATTTGATGTGTCCGTGATAAGTCTGCCAGGAAATTAAAGCAGCCGTAGCAGTGGCAGCTTTGATAATATCAGGCCTTCTGGGAAGAAGGCTGCTAGTGACAGCAGAGAGACAGATAGCTGGTTAATCACTGATGTTCAGTCCAGATTGCTGATGTGTCTGAGGCAGGCTAGAACACATCCAATCTGAAAACACGTGGTTGGCTTAGTATAGCCTACTGCAGGTTACTTATACCAGTGGTTCCCAACCAGGGGTACTAGGACTTACTTGGCCTATCCACAGGGGATACTTAATACTCATGAGACCATAGGCCTACTGGTAAAATACACATGAGGGGATAATTCAGGGGTACTCCAGGCAGAGCAAAATTCAGTAACCGAAAATGGTTGGGAACCACTGACTTATACTGTGTAAGCTGCCCAGCAGAGGGCAGTGGTAACTCACCGCTCCAGGCCGTGGATCAAGGATAGGGTGGTTGTAGGTGTACCACTGCTGGGTTTCCCGGTTGACCTCACGGTAACGGCCGCTGAAGGCCCTCTCCACCTGGTCCATGGTGAAGGCACACACTGCTGAGCTGCCAGAGGCCCCTTTATACCTGGGAAAACACCACACAGCAGTGAGGCTACAGAATGTTCCTCTTTCCTAAAACCATCCTATTCTTTACTCTGACAGTAGTGCTGAACGAATACAGTGCCTTGCAAAAGTAGTCATCCCTATTTTGTTGCATTACAACTTGTAATTTAAATTGAGTACACATACACCTGTTCTGAAAGGCCCCAGAGTCTGCAACACCACTAAGCAAGGGTCACCAACAAGCAAGCGGCACCATGAAGACCAAGGAGCTCTCCAAACAGGTCAGGTACAAAGTTGTGGAGAAGTACAGATCAGGGTTGGGTTATAAAAAAAAAAAAATCTGTCCATAGGACCACTTTAAGGCGTACACTCCAGAGCTGGGCTTTACGGAAGAGTGGCCAGAAAAAAGCCTTTGCTTAAAGAAAAAAGCAAGCAAACATGTTTGGTGTTCGCCAAACAGCAGTGGGAGACTCCCCAAACATATAGAAGAAGGTAATCTGGTCAGATGAGACTAAAATGTAGCTTTTTGGCCATCAAGGAAAACGCTATGTCTGGCGCAAACCCAACACCTCTCACACAGAGAACATCATCCCCACAGTGAAGCATGGTGGTGGCAGCATCATGCTGTGGGGATGTTTTTCATCGGCGGGACTGAGAAACTGGTCAGAATTTAAGGAATGATGGATGGCGCTAAATACATGGAAATTCTTGAGGGAAACCTGTTTCAGTCTTCCAGAGATTTGAGACTGGGACGGAGGTTCACGTTCCAGTAGGACAATGACCCTAAGCATACTGCTAAAGCAACACTTGAGTGGTTAAGGGGAAACATTTACATTTCTTGGAATTGCCTAATCAGTGCACAGACCTCCATCCAATTGAGAATCTGTGGTATGACTTAATACATTTATTGGATAGCCCCCTTTTTTTCAATTTTAGCTTAAAATGACATACCCAAATCTAACTGCCTGTAGCTCAGGCCCTGAAGCAAGGATATGCATATTCTTGGTACCATTTGAAAGGAAACACTGACGTTTATAGAAATGTGAATTGAATGTAGGAGAATATAACACAATAGATCTGGTAGAAGAAAATACAAAGAAAAAATGACTTTTTTTTCTACCACCATCTTTGAAATGCAACAAAGGTCCCAGTTCTAGCCATCACTGTAGTTGTAATTCCGATGGTGTCCACAAGATGGCAGCAGTGTATGTCCAAAGTTTCAGACGGATCTTGAAGTATGAGCGAACGACATGACATTTAGTGTGAAGTCACCCAGGTACATTTGGGCAAATCGTGAAGGAGACATTTGCATTCATATTACATTTTTCTGCAAGAATATCGTCAAATCTGTATACTTGGACTTTGATTGAGTTTTTCCAGTTAGTAACCATATTATAAGTTCAACATTTGCAAAACAACCAGTTTTCATAACTTCATAACGCTGAATATTCTTATAATTTTTGTCCAAAAGGAAAAGGCATGCTGTAGCACAAGGTTATTAGCTACATTTTACGACAGATACAGGGTTTCCCAGCTCATTGGCTATCTAGCTAGCTTGGTTTGACCCCGATTGGTGCTTATTTGACAAAGTTCGAGTCGATCAAGTAAAGACCACCCGCGTCATCGGCATGCCATGAAGGCGTCGCTCTCTGACCAAATTTGGTGACTTATAGGATATACTACACCCCTAATGATATAGTGAAGTCTGGTTACGTTCTAGGATCTCTGAGGAATACATACAGACGTGATTTGACTGGTTGAAACAACGTTTAGGGTTAGATTTTCACAGATTCCTTTCTTTGCAAATTGAACGAGTGGAAATACAAAATCGATCGTGCATGCTATATGGACCTTTTTAGGATATGAAAAAGGATTTTATCTAACAAAACGACACTTCATGTTATCTCTGGGACCCTTTGGATGATAAATCAGAGCAAGATTTCAGAATGTAAGTACACATTTCACCAGTGGGGTGAATACTTTCGCAAGCCACTGTATGCAGTACTTGATCAATAACGTCTCAAATACACCATAGACGAACAGAAGGAATGGAAATTTGGCTGTTTGGCAATGACTGGGTCAATAATAATGTGCTATAAACTGACAGTGAGCTGTTGTATGGAGAAACGTTTAATGTGGAGATGAGTGAAATATAAACTCAGACACAGAAGCTTTCATTATCCAAATCAATGGGCTTATATACTCTTGCATGATGTATAAGTGATAATGTCCTCACCACTGTGAAGTAAAGACCCCGTAGAACACAGTGTTCTTCCAGTCTTCTGGGCTGGGTGTCAACACAAACATGTCCTGGATGATGTTGAAGGGGAAGCCATCATCAGGCAGTGAACACAGGAGCTGGGCTTTAAGGAAGGTGGTCCATTTCTTCTGCAGCACCCTCTCTCCTCCTTTGTCACCCTGTAATATAATCAGAGCTCTGTTACATGGACCCGCAGTCATAGTGACCCAGTGTCCAGTAGAGGGCACAAGCATGTATGTGTAAACTGTAAAAAGTAGTGGAAGTGGTGAGAATGCATTATAATCCCTACTGCAATAAACACGAGTCTGAATGATATCATGGCAACCAATTTCCCTAAAATTATTCTACACCCTGTTGTTTACCCCGAAACTAAACAAACAATGTAAACAAGGCACTGTTTGAATTTACTTACATGAGAAACAATAATCCTATAGTGAAACCACCAGACTGAGTACAACAGATTGTGGACATAATACACATCCCCCCTGGGTCAATAGAATTCTAGGTCAAGAAAACAATATAAGACATCACAACTGGATGAGAGGAGAACACTGGGGGCACCAAATGCTTTTCAATGAGAGAGAGAAAAAAGGACACTGCTCACACACAATGACTCTCCACTGACACTACAATTCTCTGAACCTGTGCCTGTGACACTAACTTGCCTGGTGGGTGGGGTCATCTATGGGAGCATGATACCGGGTTGGCTTGCGATGCAAATATAGCTGCACAACTTTTCCATTAAGAAATGTAATGCCTATACTTTTCACAGATAGTTGGCTGTACAGGAATTGTGTGGGTACATACAATTAAAAAACTATATATAATTTGTCTGTTTACATACACTTGAGTCTGTTGCTCGGATTGCAGGAATTATTTAAATTCTTGTCTGGGACATAGATCTAAGGAGATTTAAAAGGCTGAGGGAGCAACGATAAGTCATCTTCACAGAGCACTGTTCAGAGGACTAAAAAGAAACATAAAGAAGTCTAAATAACCCAGAGCCCTTTAACGTGTGCCTTCGTCCGAGTCCCCGTCAGCCCAACAGTAATTAGAGGAAATGACGTCGCTGAATGGGAAAGGGAAATGACACGTGACTAATGCTGAGTTTCTGAAGCAATTACTTGCTGTAGTAACCCAGCCAGATAATGAGCTACATACAGTATATTCCCTGCTCTGCTCCCCCTGGTCTACCTAGTTATTATTTTATACTAGAGATAGTGTGTACCTAAAGTCTCCTCCTGAATATTGGACAGAAAGCACTCAATTTATTAACTCCTTACATAAGCCTCCCTTTCCAACACAGATGCGCAATTTTAAGAGTTTCAATAGTACCAAAGCTTTTTCTGTTTTCCACGAAGCTATATATTATTCCATAGCTGGCCTCACTGGAGCAGAACTTCTACTCTAAACACCTGAATAAACATCAGAGATAGTCAACTAAAGACAGAGAGAGAGAGATGGACTTTAAGTAATGGAAGATGCTGATGAAGAAGATGCAGTATTGGTGGATCTTTCTATAAATAATGGGGCCAATGTGTGACATTGGGATATATTTTTCAAAATGGTTTGAAACAAAAATAAAAGCATTTTCATGCAGTTGTGCATGTGTAATTAGAGGAATAAAAGTGAATAGGCCCATAACTCCACCAATACAACAACAAAGGCCTAGGATGATACATTCTGTAAGCAGGGTTCATACAGACATTCATGAGTCAAATTCAAGCTCTTTCAGGAACTTTTGTAATTTAAGGACCTCAATGCAATTGTATAATTTATATAATTGTACATATAGGGCCTAATATAGAGGCCAAACAAGCAAGTAGGGAATTACCACTTCAATATTTTTTTTTTTCTTTTTTTTCAGGGCTTGCCAAAGCATTGATATTCAAATTATTATTACATTCTAAAATATGTGTGAATAATGTGGACATTGCCTGACTAAATAGATTGGATGCATGCATGCCAATTTTTCTGTAGCATATGTGGCCGATGCAGGCACACAGTAAGCCTATAAAGCCATGAATAGCGGTAGCATTAATCTCACCATCTCTGTTTTTATCATGAGAAGGTGACCAAAAACCAGGTTCCTTTTGTAATGCAAGGATTTGTATGGAAAGCCACGTTGAAGTTGTCGTCCTCATAATAACCGCATGTGATTTTACCGCAACAGAGTAGAGCAACACCCTTCAATTGAAGGGCTGGAAACAAACTAAAGCGGCCACATGTCTCACAAAAACATACATCAAATGAAATGACGGATAATTATAAGCAGGCCTCCCCCCACAAAATACCAAGAAAAAAAGGCAAAAACATAAAATAATGTATATTTTGTACTTCACCAGATAAAGCATCCGAGTGAGGGAAACAGCGCCCCTCTGTCTCTGTATTTGTAGCTCATCTATCTGATGCTGTCTGGTCAAAAAGAGTATGATATTGTTGCCACCTGTAGCATTGAATGCAAGGGGGCATTTGGCCTCCCTTGATAAAAAAAAGTATAAAATATTAGCCAATCAGCGTTGAGCTAAACTGAGCGAGCTAAACTGTGAATGATCCTGGTGCACCAAAAAAAGTGTCAAGGAAAGACCGTTTGGATTTGGCTCCACACCAATTGGAATATGCATGTCAAATCTCTCATTGCTCAAAGTAGGAGAGATTGACTTCATCACTACTTATTCTTGTAAGAAGTATTGACATATTGAATGCTACTAGCTGTCTGTTTTAAACTACTAGCTCATAGCACAGAGACCCATGCATACCCCACAAGACATGCCACAAGTCCAGAACAGACTATGGGAGGCGCACTGTACTACATAGAGCCATGGCTACATTGAAGTCTATTCCACATAAAGTAATTCACGCAAGCAGTAAAATCAGATTTTAAAAACTGTGAGGACTATGGAACAGCGATGACTGTGAAGTCACACACACATGGGTACAAACACACATAACATAGTCACACACACTATACACACACATACAAACATAATACACCCTATACACACATGCACACCTTGATTGTGTGTTGTAGTAGAGTAGTGGCCGGAGAGCACACATTTAATGTATTGTGAAATCTGTTGTAAAATGTATTTAAATGTATACACATTTTATTTTAATGTATATTACTGCCTTAACTTTTGCTGTAACCCAGGAAGAGTAGCTGCTGCCTTGGCAGGAACTAATGGGGATCGCTAATGAATACAAATCACATGAAAAACCAAACATCACTGACAGAAAAAACTTGAATTGTTGCATCTCGTTGTGTTGTTGTCCTCCACAGGCTAGCTAGCTAAAATTGTCCCTTTCCATTAGCCATGGATGGAGATGCAGTGCCTTCGAAAAGTATTTAGACCCCTTGACTTGTTCCACATTTTGTTAGGTTACAGCCTTATTATAACACTGATTAAATTGTTTTTCATCAATCTACACACAAAACAGGTTTAGATTTTTTAAACTAATTTATTAACAATTAAAAACGAAAAAAATCACATTTACATAAGTATTCATACACACACACAGAGAAATCGGGACCATCGACAGCCACATCAGTGTCGTCAGTAGTTTGTGGTATCTTTTAGTTGTCACTGTATTAGGCTAAGTGTAGGTGAGTTGATGATGGTGAACTGTTAAAATTAAATGGTGCTGGAATATTGGAGGCAGCTCCTGTTTTCCTTGCGAATTGCGGTAGCCTAACTCTCCATGGTTCTAAATCAATAGTTGTTTAGTAGTTTGAAAATGTTGGAAACATTAACTTGCTTGACCATTCTGTAGGTCACGTAACTGTTTGTTACATGCAATATGCCTTGTGGACTTCACCAGACAGACCTCCGGTTTTGTGATGAAACAAAAAAGGTGTGGTTGAATGTATTCTGCCACTGATTTTTATGTCTCAGCCTTAGACCTACAGAGGATTCTGTAAATATTCAGACAGCTTCCCTTTTTCCACATTTTGTTACATTACAGCCTTATTCTAAAATTGATAAAATAAATGTTTTTCCTCATTGTTTCCATTGATCATCCTTGAGATGTTTCTACAACTTGGAGTCCACCTGTGGTAAATTCAATTGATTGGACATGATTTGGAAAGGCACACACCTGTCTATATAAGGTTCCACAGTTGGCAGTGCATGTCAGAGCTTAAAACCAAGCCATGAGGTCGAAGGAATTGTCCATAGAGTACTGAGACAGGATTGTGTTGAGGCACCGATCTGGGGAAGGGTACCAAAACATTTCTGAAGCATTGAAGGTCCCCATATATTAATGGAAGAAGTTGAGTGATCGGGGGAGGTGACCAAGAACCCGATGGTCACTCTGACAGAGCTCCAGAGTTCCTATGTGGAGATGGGAGACCCTTCCAGAGGGACAACCATCTCTGCAGCACTCCACCAATCAGGCCTCATTTATGGTAGAGTGGCCAGACAGAAGCCACTCCTCAGCAAATGACACATGATAGCCTGCTTGGAGTTTGCCAAAAGGCAGCTAAAGGACTCTGACCATGAGAAACAAGATTCTCTGCCAAGCCTCACGTCTGGAGGAAACCTGGCACTATCCCTACGGTGAAGTATGGTGGTGGCAGCATCATGCTGTAGGGATGTTTTTCAGGGGAAGGGACTGGGAGACTAGTCAGGATCGAGGGAAAGATGAACAGAGCAAAGTACAGAGAGATGCTTGATGAAAACCTGCTCCAGAGCGCTCATAACCTCAGACTAGGGCAAAGGTTCACCTTCCAACAGGACAACGACCCTAAGCACACAGCCAAGACAACGCAGGAGTGGGTTCGGGACAAGTCTCTGAATGTCCTTGAGTGGCCCAGCCAGAGGCCAGACTTGAACCCGATCAAACATCTCTGGCGAGACCTGAAAATAACTGTGCAGCGATGCTCCCCATCCAACCTGACAGAGCTTGAGAGGATCTGCAGAGAAGAATGAGAGAAACTCCCCAAATACAGGTGTGCCAACCTGGGGAAGGATACCCAAGAAGACTCGAGGCTGTAATCACTGCCAAAGGTGCTTCAACAAAGTACTGAGTAAAGGGTCTGAATACTTATGTAAATGTGATAAAAATAAATAACTGAATTAATACATTTGCAAAAATGTCTAAAAACTTGTTTTCGATTTGTTATTATGGGATATTGCGTGTAGATTAATGAGGGGAAAAAACAATTTAATCAATTTTAGAATAAGGCTGTAACGTAACATAATGTGGAAAAGGTCCAGGGGTCTGAATACTTTCCGAATGCACTATGTAATGGTGGCAAGGCATATGAACTAACAGATTATAGAGCAAACAACATAATTATCACAACACAGGTTGTAACATGGCTATTGTTTTCCTGGCTTGGCTTGGCCAGTGATTTTACCCACGCACCGCTACTGATAAGGGAGCAGGTAACTTATAATTTGGCTACAATAATTACAATTGCTTTTGAAGCACCAAATTAAGGAAATGTCCGATTTTCAAGGTAGGCCTATTTCCGTACTTGAATTTCTGTGCTCCAAATGAAAGTTCAAGTAGGTTACTGCAAGGCCCTTGTAAAATTGCAGGTCTAACACGGAAAACAAAATGTATTTGTCATGTTATTTCACTCCCAGACCATATTGTGAATAAGTTATGTAATTTGTCGTCATTATATCCAGGATATTCATATGAATAGCATTGGGTGTTGCGCAATAGTCTATCCTACACAATTGCGCACAGTAGACTCGGGGCTCTATATTAAACTTAACAATAAGGTAAGTGCAGGTGGTAGCGTTATAGGTTCAGGGGTGAGTCAGAAATAATTTAGCTATTTTCACTATCACAATTATCGGCGCACTTGCTGGCGTTGGTGCAAAAGGGCTGGGTTTTGATGAATAAACAAGTTGCGGATGTGTTGAGGCTTAGCCCCTCACTGGCCAATCAGAACAAGCTCCATGGCAAAATATGTGGTTGCTTCAAGTTCTGCATTTACCGTCTTTTATGTATTGCCTTGGAATCAACTACAACTACAATAATTTCTCCACATGGTCATGTAATCTTCAAACAATGTAGAATATGGAGGGTTTTACGCACATCCAAACTTTTCACAGTAGCTGGAGAAAGATCCAATGTACTGTAAAGCGAAAGGGAGAATGTCCCCTAACTGTTATACTGCTCTCACCTAGAACTGGTTTATGAACATAAATCGTAACCATCTTACAGATCAGATCACATCTCCAAAAGTTGCATAGCATGCACTCCACAGACATTTTAACCATAGAACCAGGAAGGTAAATAATTTGAATAACATTGTTTCTAATAAAAACAAGCAATATATTTTTTTTAAACAACAAATAAATACATGTAAAATGTAATGATATCATCAAATCACCAGGATAAAAAAAAGCCAGGCATTGCTGTTGAACTAGCCTTCATTATTGTATGGCTTAGGAAGGCTTATGAAGGCCTGAAATTTCCATCCCCAATTACAACATTTTCCATCAAGATAGAACTGCTAAAGGGGGGTGGACTTGCAATCTACTGTAGAGATAGCCTGCAGAGTTGTCCTATTATCCAGGTCTATGCCCGAGTTCGAGCTACTACTTTTTAAAATCCATCTCTCCAGAAACAAGTCTCTCACTGTTGCCACTTTTTATAAACCCCCCTCAGCTCCCAGCTGTGCCCTGGACACCATATGTGAATTGATTGTCCCCCATCTATCGTCAGAGTTCGTACTGTTAGGTGACCTAAACTGGGATATGCTTAACACCCCGGCCGTCCTACAATCTAAGCTAGATGCCCTCAATCTCACACAAATCATCAAGGAACCTACCAGGTACAACCTCAAATCCGTAAACATGGGCACCCTCATAGATATCATCCTGACCAACTTGCCCTCTAAATACACCTCTGCTGTTTTCAACCAGAATCTCAGCGATCACTGCCTCATTGCCTCATTGCCTGCGTTCGTTATGGGTCCGCGGTCAAACGACCAACCCTCATCACAGTCAAACGCTCTCCCTAAAACACTTCAGCGAGCAGGCCTTTCTAAATCGACCTGGCCCGGGTATCCTGGAAGGATATTGTCCTCATCCCATCAGTAGAGGATGCCTGGTTGTTCTTCAAAAGTGCCTTACTCACCATCTTAAATAAGCACGCCCTTTTCAAAGAATGTAGAACTAAGACTTGACTGCCCTTGACCAGCACAAAAACATCCTGTGGCGCACTGCACTAGCTTCGAATTGTCCCCGCGTCAGGAACCAATATACACATTCAGTTAGGAATGCAAAAATGTGCATCCTGCAGCACTAATTCCCAAAGATTTTGGGACACTAAAGTCCATGGTGAATGAGAGCACCTCCTCTCAGCTGCCCACTGAGCACTTAGGCCAGGAAACACTGTCACCACCGATAAATCCATGATAATCGAGAATTTCAATAATCATTTCTCTACAGCTGGCCACACTTTCCACCTGGCTACCCCAATCCCACCTAACAGCTCTGCACCCATCGCAGCAACTGGCCCAAAGACCCCTCCAGATGTGTACCCCTTCACCCAAATCCAGACAGATGATGTCCTGAAAGAGATGCAGAATCTGGATCCCTACAAATCAGCTGGGCTTGACAATCTGGACACTCTCTTCCTAAAATTATCCGCCGCCATTGTCTTAACCCCTATTACTAGTCTGTTCAACCTCTCTTTCGTATCATCTGAGATCCCTAAAGATTGGAATGCGGCCGCGGTCAACTCCCTCTTCAAAGGGGGAGACACTCTAGACCCAAACTGTTACAGACCTATATCCATCCTGCCCTGCCTTTCTAAAGTCTTCGAAAGTCAAGTGAACAAACAGATCACCGACCATCTCAAATCCCACCGTACCCACCGTATCCGGTTTCCGAGCTGGTCATGGGTGCACCTCAGCCACGCTCAAGGTCCTAAACGATATTATAACCACCATAGATAAAAAACAGTACCGTGCAGCCGTCTTCATCGACCTGGCCAAAGCTTTCGACTCTGTCAATCACTGTATTCTTATCGGCAGACTCAACAGCCTTGGTTTCTCTAATGACTGCCTCGCCTGGTTCACTAACTACTTCTCAGATAGAGTTCAGTGTGTCAAATTGGAGGGCCTGTTATTCGGACCTCCGGCAGTCTCTATGGGGGTGCAACAGGGTTCAATTCTCGGGCCGACTCTTCTCTGTATATATCAATGATGTTGCTCTTGCTGCGGGTGATTCTTTGATCCACCTCTATGCAGACGACACCATTCTGTATACATCTGGCCCTTCTTTGGACACTGTGTTAACAAACCTACAAATGAGCTTCGATGCCATACAACACTCCTTTCGTGGCCTCCAACTGCTCTTAAACACTAGTAAAACTAAATGCATGCTCTTCAACTAATTTCTGCCCGCACCCGCCCGCCCGCCCACCGAGCATCACTACGTCGGACGGTTCTGACTTAGGTATTTATAGTTGTCCATATATTCTAAGTGACTGGTTAAACTGTAAACTCTCCTTCCAGACTCATATTAATCATCTCCAATCCAAAATTAAATCTAGAATCGGCTTCCTATTTCGCAACAAAGCCTCCTTCACTCATGCTGCTGAACATACCCTCGTAAAAACGGACTATCATGCCGATCCTTGACTTCGATGCCATTTATAAAATAGCCTCCAACACTCTACTCAGCAAATTGGATGCAGTCTATCATAGTGTCAATCGTTTTGTCACCAAAAACCCATATACTACCCACCACTGCGATCTGTATGCTCTCGTTGGCTGGTCCTCGCTACATATTCGCTGCCAAACCCACTTGCTCCAGGTCATCTATAAGTCTTTGCCAGGTAAAGCTCCACCTTATCTCAGCTCACTGGTCATCATAGCAACACCCACCCATAGCATGCGCTCCAGCAGGCATATTTCACTGGTCATCCCGAAAGCCAACACCTCCCTTGGCCGCCTTTCCTTCCAGTTCTCTGCTAACATTGACTGGAACGTATTGCAAAAATCACTGAAGTTGGAGACTTACATCTCCCTCATTAACTTCAAGCATCGGCAGTCAGAGCGGCTTACCGATCGCTGCAGCTGTACACAGCCCATCTGTAAATAGCCCATCCAACCTACTACCTACCTCATCCCCATATTTGTTTTTTCTGCTCTTTTGCACACCAGTATCTCTACTTGCACATCATCATCTGCACATTTATCACTCCAGTGTTAATTGCTAAATTGTAATTACTTCGCCACTATGGCCTATTTATTGCCTTACCTCCTTACTTAATTTGCACACACTGTATACAGATTTTCTATTGTGTTATTGACTGTACGTTTGTTTATCCCATGTGTAACTCTGTTGTTGTTTTTGTCGCACTGCCTTGCTTTATCTTGGCCAGGTCGCAATTGTAAATGAGAACTTGTTCTCAACTGGCCTACCTGGTTAAATAAAGGTGAAATATATATATATATATTATATTATATTACTTATATATATATATATTATTATAATATACTATCTAATATTTTATATAATATATATTACTATATAGTTATATTATAATTTACCTATTATTATATGATATATTTGAGTGTATACTAGTATCTTATTATATTTGTTTTATAGTACGGCCTAAGGCGAGGCTGTGTTTTAACATATGAAACGGAAACAATGCTTCATTTTTTTACACTGTCCTAGCACTTTCTAAATACGATGGGTTTCAACGGGTACTCACCAAGTTCTCATCGCCTCGTCTTTCATGATGTGCTATGGACACATAGCCTCATCATGGAGGGGGTTTTAAGCACGTCCAAAATGGGACCTGCATGGCTAAAATTATGTAGCCTGCCTATGATGCATACATAAAAAGGGAACGCCAGCTCACTGTACTTCGCAATTGCATTGGGCAGGACAAAAAAAAGCCAAAGCCCCATATAGACCACTGCGGCACTCGGGAAGCTCCACCTACAAAATTGCCTTGCACAAAGTATGAAAAATTATTAAAATACTGAGCAGGACTCTTAAACAATTTCATTTAAATGTTAATTGTATTTTTTGATCACAGAAACAATGAGAAAATATGGAAAAATAAATAATGAAATGTTTATTATATAAAGCGGCCCGTGAATCATCTGCCAGAGAGTAGCCCCAGTTGGCCCGAGCCCCAAGTAATACATTTGGGCCAAATAACTCACACCAGAATCACCCGAGCTCAATCCCCGCATCCTAGCCATAAGTAATACTGCCTGAGGCGGCCCAGACTCGGGCCACATGGGGTCGGCCGAGTCTGATCTCCAGCCAAATGCCCCAACTCTCAGCCAGAATCGGCCCAGGTCCACTGTGCTAGCTTGGTAGGCTGTGTTTCGGCTGTCAAGATTCATGGCATAACCAACTGCATTACCGCTAAACACATTCTGTTAAAGGTCCCCAAAGCACACACACATCCCTGGGTCGCTCGTCCTTTCAGTTCGCTGCAGCTAGCGACTTAACAAGTTGCAACAAACACTCAAACTGGACAGTTTTATCTCAATCTCTTCATTCAAAGACTCAATCATGGACACTCTTACTGACAGTTGTGGCTGCTTTGTCTGATGTATTTGTTGTCTCTACTTTATTGCCCTTTGTTCTGTTGTCTGTGCCCAATAATGTTTGTACCATGTTTTGTGCTGCTACCATGTTGTGCTGCTACCATGTTGTGCAGCTACCATGTTGTGTTGCTACCATGTTGTCATGATGTGGTGTTGCTACCATGTTGTCATGTGGTGTTGCTACCATGTTGTCATGTGGTGTTGCTACCATGTTGTCATGTGGTGTTGCTACCATGTTGTTGTCACGTGGTGTTGCTGCCATGCTATGTTGTCACGTGGTGTTGCTGCCATGCTATGTTGTCGTCTTAGGTCTCTCTTTATGTAGTGTCCTATAATTCTATTTTTGTAATCTTTTTTTATCCTTTTGTTTTTTTATCCCAGCCCCTGTCCCCGCAGGAGGCCTTTTGCCTTTTGTCTTTTGTAAATAAGAATTTGTTCTGACTTGCCTAGTTAAATAAATACATTTTTTGGTTGGTCTAAAATATCCCTTTCAGGGCTGCCTGAAATTAGCACTTTGGATCATGTTTTTAAGGACACACCTCAAATATTTCTACCCCGCCCATCTGAGCACAAGCGAGCTGATAAAAGACAGGTAAGTTGCCGAACTTGGCGTTAGGGCGGAAAAATGCCAGTGCATCAGTTTTTACATGGCAAAATTGCAAATTAATGTGCGTTTGACACTAGCGTCGCATTAATGCCAGCTGAAAATAGAGCATGAAACATTGGGAAAATTCCTTCCTGGATCAGATAATGATGTATGAAACTATCACGACATAACTAATTAGCTGGACACCAAATACGCATCCAACAAGTATTATGCATAATTATTGAACCACGTTAATGACAGTATCGATTTAGGTTTTCAGTATCAAGCTATGGTGACTCTTTCTGTTAGAAGCATTCCATTTTGCAAGTCATACAATATTTTGGATTTGTGTGCTCATGAAATCAGTTTTCACCCCGTAACATAAGGACACACGAAAGGTTACGTAGTTACACAGCATTTCTCTATACAAAAACTGTCCGACAGCTAGATCCAGGATTCTTAAAGGGTTCAATGTCTAATTTAACTGATTAATGCTTAATATAATGACAACTTACACTGCCATAAATGCAAGGTCAGAAAAGTAAGGTTTTATGTCACATGATTTCATCAAGAACCATGACCAACCAAGATAAAGGGTTAAACATAGGTATTAAATCAACTCTTAAATTGTATTGAATATAGCTATGATCCCTCCTTATATCTTAATGTAATGACATGAAAAAATTATCATCAATGGACTCATCAACAGCTGTAACATGTTGTACATTGTAGGAAATCCTCACTGGTACCCTAGTTTATAGAAAGTCCCTGGTACACTGTCTACAGTTTCACCAACACATATTGCACCACCCAAACCTAAAGCTTTTAAAGGGGAACTCCCTAACATACACACTATAGTGGCTTGTATGGGGTGAGGATAAGAAAAACCAGGTGCTAAGATATTCTGTACTCGGAGTTCAAACCTACCCTGTGATTGACAGCTGACCTGCCCACCACCACCCTGTGTTTTATTTCAGAGTAGAAGAAAGGGTGTGTCCTGCAGCCTCACTCTGACAGTGGCAGACTGACTAGTGTCCATCTGAATGTCACTCAGTGTCAAGACAAACACCTGCAGATAGACAGTTACTGTAGAGAAGCCTTTCAGCTTGCAGCCTGCAGAGCCTGGAAGGGATAGGCACCTTGAGTCGTCAAAATTCTATTACTAGGAGCTGTCTCAGCCTGTCTGCTACCTGTTTGAAAAATATAAACGAGTAAAAATATCCCTCCATTGGAACTGCAACATATGGAGCCTCTTAAAGTGCAAAAAAACATTCCTCTGTTTAAATTAGTTTAGTGCATGTGTGGTGAAAGAGGAAATTACATTTAAAAGGCACAGATGCAATTGAAAATGACTTGTGAGCTGGCCCCAAAGCAGAGCTCTATTTCACGTATCCACATGGTTAATATTTTCTAATTAAGTTTGATAATGGGCGTTGGTAGATTCATTACGCTTGTTTGCTATATGAAGGATGACAAGGTGCTGTCTGCACGAGCGTTGGACTCAGTCACACAGCTCCTCCCTTCACTGTATGTCCCTCACTGTCCACTCTGGCAGCACTGCAATGGTACTGCTTATCTCTTCATAAAATGAAAAAGCTAAGAAATGCACTGTTAAAAGACACACATCAACAGCCAGCTTTCCCTGAAGATTGACTGCTGGAAATGCAAAGCCTGGAAGGAGGGGTGGATACTATAAAACTGTCATCTAGTATTTCACACTTTCTTTGGCTGGATTGACCATACTACAGCTGTGATAAAGAAGAGGCCATGACCATGCTGTCAAATTGAGGGGAGATCCTCGGTCACAGAGAATAGATGAGATTCATGTTTAAACTGATTGAAAACCATTCCTTTTAGGTTAAAATACTAGAAAATTAAATATTTCAGCTGCTTGTAGTGCATCTATCTAATGAGCAGGTTGACTGGGATGAATCTTGTCCTGGAGGCCGAGCTGAGCGATTTCCACTAGATGGGCCAGCGGCAAAGTCAAAATCGGCTATATCGTAAAAATTCATAAAGAATAAAAATAGCTTTTTGTTAATTTAATGTTAGGGTTAGGCATAAGGTTTGCAGGTAAGGTTCGATTTTATGACTTCCTCCAGTACAACACACCTTTGTCTGCAGGTTGGTGTAGGAAAAAAAGTGCAAAAGGAGAAGCCATTTTAGGTCTGCTGTGAATCCTGGCTGAATGCTAATGATCACTGAAATGTGATAAGAGTGGAGTGGAGGAGCGGAGGAGGAGATGTGGAGAGAAGGGCCCAAACAGAGGGAACTCACAGGAGGAATGGTTTTCTGTAACACAAGCCCCTGTGTCCCTCCCAGACAAACCTGTGAACACGACTCTCTCCCACCCTTAAATCCCTCACCTCACACACACATGAACACACCACACAGAAGTACGCACACACACAAACTGACACACCCATCTCCTGCTCTGATAGCTTCCAATAAATTGAGTGGAAATGGGTGGAGCAGGTGAAGATGGGTGGCGTTGCTGGAGAGCCTTGCTCAAGGGGAAAAGACACTCTTTAGACAGGCCATCTCCGTTGAAGCGTCACTCACCTTACACACGCGAGCGATGCGCGATACAATGGTGTTGTCAAAGAATTCAAACTCCTTTCCCGCTTCGCTGAAGAAGAAGTAAATCTTATCATCATCGCCCACTGGGTTGCCTTTGGGCAGGCTCTCCTGAATGTAGGCAGAGCCCACAAAGGCTGGGTCTGGAGGAACAACAACATAACCACAGGGTGAAATGTCAACCTAGAACCATGTATTCTAGGACATGGACATGTCTTTTACATTCACAACGTCTTCTGGTGATTCAGTAATTTTGTAACAGGAATTCTGATAACTTCTGCATGTTGAAATTGACAAAATACCATGGGAACACCTATATTTCTTCAGAGCTATGTTCATTTTAATTTATCATGTACAGCCTGAGGTCTTCAAATACTGATTGCATATGTTTAGGGGAAAACTGTTTATCCATGTTTATCTTATCAGCTATGTATACAAACATTAGAACATGGCATGAAGCAGCTTCAAGATAGCTAGCTGCCTGAAGACCTGAACTTACCCTGAAGCCAGTTCAAGGAGTTTTCTGTTTTTAGGGCAGCGCCTTGGCCCAGGCTCTTGTAAATAATAGGTTCATTTCCTTGGAAATTACTGACCGTCCCAGCATACAGCTCTCCATCTATAATGTAAAGAAGAATAAGATGAAGACAAACAATATCTGGACCAGGAGACAAGGATACTCTGTGTCACTCATAACAAACCCTTGAATCTAAAATCAAAGCATTGTCTCTTAATATGTTTACTGTACAGAACACACAAGAATGAACTCTTGTAAGATATACATTCCAACTTTATCATTGATGAATCTATAATTAAGTATGTCGTCGTATGTTTATGTATATATTGTATTGTGTACAGTATGTATTGTGTACAGTATGTATTGTGTACTCAGTCTTATGGAAGTCAAACATATTTCCCTGACAGTACATAAGTGACCCCTATAGTGTACCTACCAGCCATGATGGCAGTGGACTTGTACTCAGGGTTGAAAGGGCAGCGGCCACGTCCGTCCTCTGTCACTATCTCCCCAGTCTGGCTCCTCACCAGAGTGAAGTCAGCTGTGTTCTGGAGAGGACGGACAGAGAGAGAGAGACTTGAGAAAATGTAGGGCTGTAATCTACACTGACCACTGCCTTCTGGCCAGTGTTCTCTACTGCACTATGGCCCAAATGATGGGGAAGGAAACACTGGTTGGTCGCAGCTGGTCCCTTTGGGGTGGTTCAAACCAGGGTTGTTTCGAAACGTGGTTTTGTCACATTGTGTGGTCACAATGCAAAAAAGGCTTGTTACTACCCAATGCTATAGAGACACACTTGATAAACAGTATCTCTATTTAAGTAAATGTTATTATATGATTCCATTTAGAAATGATCTGGTGATGGGGAAGATGAGGAGGGCTGCTTAGAGGGATGGACATGACTGTCTGTATAAAGTACTGTATATATCTCTGTGTGGGCTGAGACTCAGTGGTTTTGATAAGGGAGACTTGGGAGGAGGAGACGCTCAGGAATCCTGGTTCACAACCTAAAGTTCTGCCAAGAGACTTTCCCTCCTCCCTTAATGTATTCTCTCCCATATTGAATTATTGCAGAGGGGATTTGAGATGTTCTTTGACTGTCAATATTTCTAAATGGAAATGTCAATGTTATTCTGCATGGCCTCAGAGACCTGTCTGCTCCATCAGCTGAACATATTTAAAGATGCACTTCCTTTCAAATGTGTGTGTTCTAAAACGTTTTCATACAACTCAGAGCCACTCATGCTCACTAAACATCTGTAAAGGGTATAATTGGAATACACTGATTTGAGGAGAAATAAAATGCAGTCTCCAGGGGGAAATACTGTAAAATAGAGAAGAAAAGCTGTACCTTGATTCACAGAGTGAATTACATGACTAATTACATCTCTCTACAACACACAGGCATGGTGGTTCTCTCTACAACACACAGGCATGGTGGTTCTCTCTACAACACACAGGCATGGTGGTTCTCTCTACAACACA
>NC_036842.1:69083266-69093892 GCF_002910315.2 Salvelinus sp. IW2-2015 | reverse complement strand
TCTACAACACACAGGCATGGTGGTTCTCTCTACAACACACAGGCATGGTGGTTCTCTCTACAACACACAGGCATGGTGGTTCTCTCTACAACACAGGCATGGTGGAACTGTATGCTAAGAAATCAAACACACACTTACTATGTACGCACAGATTGGACTGAAGGCGTAGGTTCCACACACGTATAGATGGGTACTGTTCACACGCAGTAAAATCTTGATGTAATTGAAGCAATCAGTCTGCATTAAAGACACAGTAGAGGAGAGAGCATCGTTAATATGACTCATAGGTTCCCACAAACCGTTCTGGAGGGAAAGTTCCTCAAGTTGAGTGGAGTAGCTCATTGGGTGACCCTCCAAGCATATTTCCACATTACCAGAATGAATTGCTTTCAAATAGCCTGGGAGGCCTGTTGCTAGCAGTGTCCAAAATGTCTGAGTGACTGTCTCACACAGAACACTGATTAGTGTCTTCTTCAAGATCCTGGTCTATGAGCCTTTGTCCCCCAACCCATCAATCAAATCAGGAATCAATCATACAATATTGCCATTTGATAATATACTGTACTTCCCACAGTATTGAGGTTTCTCTACAATCACAGAGGGGTTGCTTAGATGGGATGCATAGCAATTTGTCTGGCTATAAAAAAAAATGTACGCAGGCCATCACTACTGAATGGAAATGTACAACTTAAATGGAAACTTCCATTGGTACTGGCAGTTCATTTTCAGTGGAAACAGTGGAAACACTGCCACTGGAGTTCCACAAATACAGCGCAATGTCCTCACCTGTAGGTCTTTGCCTTTGAAACTGCACTCATCTCTCTTCCTCTCATGGGTGCTCCATGTCAGCTAGAGGAGAGGGGAAGTGTCAACATACATTACAAAGACACAGCACAGAGCTGTAAAGAACACAGCTGTGGTCCTCTGTAGCTTAGTTGGTAGAGCATGACGCTTGCAATGTCAGGATAGTGGGTTTGATTCCCAGTACTAATCATACGTAAAATCTGCACGCGCATGACTGTAAGCTGCTTTGGATAAAAGCATCTGCTAAATGGCATATACAGTGGGGTAAAAGTATTTAGTCAGCCACCAATTGTGAAGGGTTCTCCCACTTAAAAAGATGAGAGGCCTGTAATTTATCATAGGTACACTTCAACTATGACAGACAAAATGATGGAAAAAAAATCCAGAAAATCACATTGTAGGATTTTTAATGAATTTATTTGCAAATTATGGTGGAAAGTAAGTATTTGGTCAATAACAAAAGTTTCTCAATACTTTGTTATATACCCTTTGTTGGCAATGACAGAGGTCAAACGTTTTCTGTAAGTCTTCACAAGGTTTTCACACACTGTTGCTGGTATTTTGGCCCATTCCTCCATGCAAATCTCCTCTAGAGCAGTGATGTTTTGGGGCTGTTGCTGGGCAACACGRACTTTCAACTCCCTCCAAAGATTTTCTATGGGGTTGAGATCTGGAGACTGGCTAGGCCACTCCAGGACATTGAAATGCTTCTTACGAAGCCACTCCTTTGTTGCCCGGGCGGTGTTTTTGGGATCATTGTCATGCTGAAAGACCCAGCCACGTTTCATCTTCAATGCCCTTACTGATGGAAGGAGGTTTTCACTCAAAATCTCACGATACATGGCYCCATTCATTCTTTCCTTTACACGGATCAGTTGTCCTGGTCCCTTTGCAGAAAAACAGCCCCAAAGCATGATGTTTCCACCCCCATGCTTCACAGTAGGTATGGTGTTCTTTGGATGCAACTCAGCATTCGTTGGTCCTCCAAACACGACGAGTTGAGTTTTTACCAAAAAGTATAATTTTGTTTCATCTGACATTCTCCCAATCTTCTTCTGGATCATCCAAATGCTCTCTAGCAAACTTCAGACGGGCCTGGACATGTACTGGCTTAAGCAGGGGACACGTCTGGCACTGCAGGATTTGAGTCCCTGGCGGCGTAGTGTGTTACTGATGGTAGGCTTTGTTACTTTGGTCCAGCTCTTTGCAGGTCATTCACTAGCCCCCCGTGTGGTTCTGGGATTTTTGCTCACCGTTCTTGTGATCATTTTGACCCCACGGGGTGAGATCTTGCGTGGAGCCCCAGATCGAGGGAGATTATCAGTGGTCTTGTATGTCTTCCATTTCCTAATAATTGCTCCCACAGTTGATTTCTTCAAACCAAGCTGCTTACCTATTGCAGATTCAGTCTTCCCAGCCTGGTGCAGGTCTACAATGTTGTTTCTGGTGTCCTTTGACAGCTCTTTGGTCTTGCCATAGTGGGTGGAGTGTGACTGTTGAGGTTGGGACAGGTGTCTTTTATACTGATAACAAGTTCAAACAGGTGCCATTAATACAGGTAACGAGTGGAGGACAGAGGAGCCTCTTAAAGAAGAAGTTACAGGTCTTGTGAGAGCCAGAAATCTTGCTTGTTTGTAGGTGACCAAATACTTATTTTCCACCATAATTTGCAAATAAATTCATAAAATCCTACAATGTGATTTTCTGGATTTTTTTTCTCATTTTGCCTGTCATAGTTGAAGTGTACCTATGATGAAAATTACAGGCCTCTCATCTTTTAGGTGGGAGAACTTGCACAATTGGCTGGCACTAAATACTTTTTTGCCCCACTGTGTGTGTATATATATATCATATGTATTACTGTAGAACATTGTAAAAAGAGACAGTGTACACAAGATGTTATACACCAACCATGTACATTATATAATTCCACACATCTCTCACCCTGACTCCACGGTTACTGTTCATGCACACAAGCACGCACACAGAGAAACACTACAATACAACACTGTTGTGAAGTGTTAACTGAGCGCCGGAGGATTACATAGCACCTCTAGAAACACTACACATACAACACTGTTGTGAAGTGTATCTGAGCGCTGAGGGTATTACATAGCACCCTAGAAACATACAATCAAACACTGTTGTGAAGTGTATCTGAGCGCTAGGGTATTACATAGCACTCTAGAAACACTACAACACTGTTGTGAAGTGTATCTGAGCGCCGAGGTATTCACATAGCACCTCTAGAAACACTACAATACAACACTGTTGTGAAGTGTATCTGAGCGCTGAGGTATTACATAGCACCTCTAGAAACACTACAATACAACACTGTTGTGAAGTGTATCTGAGCGCTGAGGGTATTACATAGCACCCTAGAAACACTATCAAACAACACTGTTGTGAAGGTATCTGAGCGCCGAGGGTATTACATAGCACCTCTAGAAACACTACAATACAACACATGTTGTGAAGTGTATACTGAGCGCTGAGGGTATTACATAGCACCTCTAGAAACACTACAACACTGTTGTAAGTGTATCTGAGCGGCGAGGGTATTACATAGCACCTCTAGAAACACTACAATACAACACTGTTGTGAAGTGTATCTGGCGCTGAGGTAATTACATAGCACCTCTAGAAACCCAAACTTTTTAAACAAATTTAATCTGACTGTAGTTGAAGTGTATCTGACGCCTGAGGGTATTACATACCCCTCTAGAAACACTACAATACAACACATGTTGTGAAGTGTATCTGAGCGCCGAGGGTATTACATAGCACCTCTAGAAACACTACAATACAACACTGTTGTGAAGTGTATCTGAGCGCCGGGGTATTACATAGCACTACTAGAAACACTCAATACAACACTGTTGTGAAGTGTATCTGAGCGCTGAGGGTATACATAGCACCTCTAGAAACAACTACATACAACACTGTTGTGAAGTGTATCTGAGCGCGAGGGTATTACATAGCACCTCTAGAAACACTACATACAACACGTTGTGAAGTGTATCTGAGCGCTGAGGGATTATACATAGCACCTCTAGAAACACTACAATAACACACTGTTGTGAAGTGTATCTGAGCGCTGAGGGTATTACATAGCACCTCTAGAAACACTACACAACACTGTTGTGAAGTGTATCTGAGCGCCGAGGGTATTACATAGCACCTCTAGAAACACTACAATACAAACACTGTTGTGAAGTGTATCTTGACAGCCGAGGGTATTACATAGCACCTCTAGAACACTACAAACAACACTGTTGTGAAGTGTATCTGAGCGCTGAGGGTATTACATAAGCACCTCTAGAAACCATCACAATACAATCACTGTTAGTGAAACAAGTGTACTGAGCGCAGGGCATTACATAGCACCTCTAGAAACACTACAATACAACACTGTTGTGAAGTGTATCTGAGCGCTGAGGGTATTACATAGCACCTCTAGAAACACTACAAATATGTTTCAATAGTTCAGCTAGGGCCGCTGGGCTGTTGTGTCTACTTTGATTTGCACTATGTTTAGACTTACTGTGGTGAGCTGAGGTGGTGGCCATGCAGAAGGTCAAGTCCCAAACCACCTCCACTATATGAGGTCATTATTAACAGGTGCCATTCATATGCCATGTTGATACTTATTTCATTATGCAGATGGATTATTCGTTTTGAAGCATACTCCCAGATGAATTTATTTTATTGCACAGAAATAGTATCAATTATGACTATGTCTAATATCCACTACTTATGAAAAATAGGCAACCTCTTGAATGTCTCTCAAAACACAGACACACACTCGTGCCCACTTACATTACGTTGTAGCTTGACTCTGCTGATATCAGAGAGGTTGAGGGCGAAGAGCTCCTCTCGTGCTCCAACATAGAGCATGTTATCTTCCCTACTGAGGAGCAGAGAGGTATAATTGAAGACTCCATCCACAGAGAATCTCTTGGCTGACCTCTCATTTGCATCTGAGGAGAGAAAAACAGAAAGAGGAGAAGAAATATTAACAAACTGAATGTTCTAGTGCAATACGAGCCCCTAGAAAGCATTAACAGATTTGCCTGGACAAGAATTTTACATCAAAATGGTAATGATGTCTGTGTTATTTTGTTTGAGTATACATGTGCTCTCTGCTCCCATGACAGTAACATTGTCTGGCCTAGCAGGCTCTCTTTCTGCTGACTCCATCACTACAGGGGAGCTACAATAGGAGAGATGGACAGAGCCTGGCCTCCTGAGCTCATAATAAGGAATAAAAATGATCCAACCACAGGATGTATGGACTAAAAGCAGCAGCTGGAGGAGTGTGTGTGTGTGTTCAGCCTCAAGTCCTGTCACCCTCTCTCATCACCTCTGGAGAGGGCTGCAGAAAGAGAGCGAAAGCCAGCTCCTTATCTTTCTCACTATCCTGACACCCCTTCAAAAGCCCACCCTCTGCCTGCAGCCACATGTCACATCATTGACTCTCTCTCTAAGCCTAAAGCTCCACATTCAGCACATTTTTTCAGAGTGGAGGTCTTCTGAGCTGGCCAGTCCAACAAACACAATTTTGTCATGAAAACATATGGTACTGTATATGAATGCCTACTAAGTGATTCTCTGAAGACATCATTGCCTTATGGATTATGAGTCAACTAAAGATTATGAGTCAACTACTGAGTCTATGCTATACATTCGCAATGCAAGATTTATAGTTTTAGCTTATCAGAGAAGATACAGTAGTCCTACCTCTACCTTTCAATACAGAAACACATTTTAATATTTGATCACATTTGAACAGTATAGTGCTGCTTCATGCTAGTGAGCCATTTCCCCTCTCTCCTTTCCTTCATCTTCCTTCTCTCTCACCTCCTTTCCTCACCTCTCCCCTCCTTCCTTCTCTCCTCCTTCTCTCCTCTCTTTCCTCAGAGCTTTGGGCAAATGTAACAGTGATTTACCCATGCAAAGACAAAGGCTGGAGCTTGAACCAAAACAAGGGCTTAGAGGGATTTCCACAGAGGAGGATATCTATAAAAAAAAATCTTGAGTCAGACCACCACTGTCATATTCTCTGAACACTGCTGAGGGAGACACAATGAGGTGGGTAATTGTGTACCATTAAGGGAATCCATCTGGGTTTAGTAGTGTGAGCATTTATTTTCAGCCAGTCATTAGTCAGGTTTCTATTTCCATTGTATCAAGCTGCAGTGATGAGGTTTGCATACAGCGTTGTATAGCCTAACAATACTCAACATGGTTGTCCATTTACACTCCATGTCTGCCCATTCCATAACATTGTGGTCAATATTACAAGGATCTGTTATTTTCATGCATAAGATGGCTTTGCATTGATGAATTATCCTTGGAACAAACCAAAATCATTGCTCATAAATCCAAGATAATAATATGGACTGATCCAAGAAAATGTACCTATAAAAATGTATCACAGATTTCAGCAATTCAACACATTTCCAGGAAACTGTAGCATATGGAATGTGAGGCTTTTGGAAGAAGAAGTGCAGCTGTGAGGAGAGCTGTAAAAAAAGGGCAACTTTTATTTGAAGAGTGCTAAATAACATCAGTTCATCTGGAACAAAAATGGTCAAGACAAAGACAGACAAATATATCAGATAAAGCTATAATACAATATATAATAAATATATATTGTACTGAAAACCAGTTAGAAGTGGGAGAGACAAAGTGTATTTACACTCCAACGACAGGATTAGTGCCTTATTAATCAGAAGAGTCTCTGTCTGCCAGAATGTCCTGGTGCTGCTGTTAAGGATTCTGTTTAAAGATGCTATTACAATGGCATCATTTAGGAGCTAAAGATAACTTGATTGCTGATCTCAAAAGGGACAAAATATAATTTATAGCCCTGGAACTACAAACCCCAATAGTGAACTGGAATGGTTGCTGGTCAGTCAGTCTTTCAGTCAGTCTCTAGACCGTCTCCCCCAGGTCTCCATTACAGGGCCCTCCACAGACAGACATACACCATAGTCTCTTTCAGACAAACTCCACTCCATTGTTGTTAGAGCATCTCAGGTTGACTCCCATGACAACGCAGGCAGCCATGGAAACGCTGTGCTGTAGTGCAATCTGGGAAGAGAAGAGCCCTGACCTGTTTAATGTTCAGAGGAAGCAGAAGCACTCAAGAGCTGCTAGTGTCTGTTGGAGATGTGGAGAGAGGGGGGTGTCTCCGTAGCTACAGGGGGAGAGGGTGTTAGGGAGGGCAGGCAAGTGGGAACGTTGTAATGAGTGAAGAGGTACAACATATCATAACTAGTTTACCCTCGCCTTGTCGAGCACCTTACCCCTCCCCCTACCCTGCAGTCCTGCCCCCGGCAACCCATAGCAATACACTGCTTTTATCAAAGGGACATCTCATTTAGTCAAACAGCAGAAACCAAGCTAATAGAGGCTTGGTTCAAATAGCAATACACTTTCGTTGGAGAGGAGACATAGCTATCTAGGCTAACAAAGCGTGCAAAAGCAAAAATGTTTATCATATTACTCCAGTGCTAGCCTCTCTACACTGGCTTCCTGTTAAGGCTAGGGCTGATTTAAATGTTTTACTTCTAACCTACAAAGCATAACATGGGCTTGCTCCTACCCATCTTTCTGATTTGGTCCTGCCGTACATACCTAAACGTACGCTACGGTCACAAGACACAGGCCTCATTACTGTCCCTAGAATTTCTAAGCAAACAGCTGGAGGCAGGGCTTTCTCCTATAGAGCTCCATTTTTATGGAATGGTCTACCTATCCATGTGAGAGACGCAGACTCAGTCTCGACCTTTAAGTCTTTATTGAAGACTCATCTCTTCAGTAGGTCCTATGATTGAGTGTAATCTGGCCCAGGGGTGCGAAGGTGAACGGCAAGGAATGGGACTGACGAACCGCCCTTGCTGTCTCTGCCTGGCCTGCTCCCCTCTCTCCACTGGGATTCTCTGCCTCTAACCCTATTACAGGGGCTGAGTCACTGGCTTACTGGTGTTCTTCCATGCCGTCCCTAGGAGGGGTGGCGTCACTTGAGTAGGTTGATCACTGACGTCATCTTCCTGTCCAGGTTGGCGCCCCCCTTGGGTTCGTGCCGTGGGGGAGATCTTCGTGGCATACTCGGCCTTGTCTCAGGATGGTAAGTTGGTGTTGAAGATATCCCTCTAGTGGTGCGGGGCTGTGCTTTGGCAAAGTGGGTTGGGTTAATCCTGCCTATTTGGTCCAGTCCGGGAGTATCGTCGGACGGGGTCACAGTATCTCCCGACACCTCCTGTCTCAGCCTCCAGTATTTATGCTGCAATATTTGTGTCGGGGGGCTAGGGTCAGTCTGTATATCTGGACTATTTTCTCATGTCTTATCCGGTGTCCTGTGTGAATTTAAGTATGCCCTCTAATTCCTCCTCTGAAGACCTGAGCCCATGCTCTCAGGGTACTGGCCTGATGACTCCTTGCTGTCCCCAGTCCACCTGGTCGTGCTGCTGCTCCAACTTCAATCTGTCTCTCTCTCTCTGTGTGTGTATGTGTGTCTCTATCTATCTCTGTGTGTGTATGTGTGTCTCTATCTCTGTGTGTGTGTCTCTATCTCTGTGTGTGTGTGTGTCTCTGTGTGTGTGTGTGTGTGTGTGTGTGTGTGTGTGTGTCTCTGTGTGTGTCTCTGTGTGTGTCTCTGTGTGTGTCCTCTGTGTTGTGTGTGTCTCTGTGTGTGTGTGTGTGTCTCTGTGTGTGTGTGTGTCTCTGTGTGTCTCTGTCTGTGTGTGTCTCTGTCTGTGTGTGGTCTCTGTGTGTGTGGTGTGTCTCTGTGTGTGTGTGTGTGTGGTCTCTGTGTGTGTGTGTTCTCTGTGTGTGTGTGTGTCTCTGTGTGTGTGTGTGTCTCTGTGTGTGTGTGTGTCTGTGTGTGTGTGTGTCTGTGTGTGTGTCTGTGTGTGTGGTGTCTGTGTGTGTGTGTGTGTCTGTCTGTGTGTGTGGTGTCTCTGTGTGTGTTGTGTGTGTCTGTGTGTGTGTGTTGTGTGTCTGTGTGTGTGTGTGTCTCTGTGTGTGTCTCTGTGTGTGTGTGTGTGTGTCTCTGTGTGTGTCTGTGTGTGTGTGTGTGTGTGTGTGTGTCTGTGTGTGTGTGTGTGTGTGTCTGTGTGGTGTCTGTGTGTGGTGTCTGTGTGTCTGTGTGTGTCTCTGTGTCTCTGTGTGTGTGGTGTGTGGTGTGTGTGTGTGTGTGTGTCTCTGTGGTCTCTGTGTGTGTGGTGTGTGTGTGTGTGTCTCTCTGTGTCTCTGTGTGTGTTGTGTCTGTGTGTCTCTCTGTGTGTGTGTGTGTGTGTGTCCCTGTGTGTGTGGTGCTCTGTGTGGTGTGTGTGTGTGTGTCTTTGTGTGTGTGTCCCTGTGTGTGTGTGTGTGTTCTCTGTGTGTGTGTGTGTGTCTCTGTGTGTGTGTCTGTGTGTGTGTGTGTGTGTGTGTGTCTCTGTGTGGGTGTGGTGTGTGTCTCTGTGTGTGTGTGTGTGTGTGTTCTGTGTGTGTGTGTGTGTGTGTGTCCTGTGTGTGTCTCTGTGGTGTGGTGGGTGTCCTTCTGTGTGTGTGTGTGTGTGTCTCTGTGTGTGTGTGTGTGTGTCGTGTGTGCTGTGTCGTGTGTGTGTGTGTGGTCCTCTGTGTGTGTGTGTGTGTGTGTGTCTGTGTCCTGTGTGTGTGTGTCTCTGTGTGTGTGTGTGTGTCTGGTGTGTGTGTGTGTGTGTGTGTGTGTCTTGTGTGGTCTCTGTGTGTGTCTCTGTGTGTCTCTGTGTGGTGTTGTGTGTGTGTGTCTCTGTCTCTGTGTGTGTGTGTGTGTTGTCTGTGTGTGTCTCTGTGTGTGTGTGTGTCCTTCTGTGTGTGTGTCTGTGTGTGTGTGTCTCTGTGTGTGTCTCTGTGTGTGTGTCTCTGTGTGTGTCCTGTGTGTGTCTGTGTGTGTGTGTCTCTGTGTGTGTGTCTCTGTGTTGTGTGTCTCTGTGTGTGTCTCTGTTGTGTGTCTCTCTTGTGTTTGTGTGTGTGTGTGTGTGTCTCTGTGTGTGTGGTGTGTGGTGTGTGTCTCTGTGTCGTGTCGTGTGTTGTGTCTCTGTGTGTGTCTGTGTGTCTCTTGTGTGTGTGTCTCTCTGTGTGTGTGTCCTCGTGTGTGTGTGTCTCTGTGTGTGTGTGTGTGTGTCTCTGGTGTGTGTCTTCTGTGTGTGTGCTGTGTGTGTGGTGTGTGTGGTGTCTCCTCTGTGTGTGTGGTGTGTGGTCTAGTGTGTGTGGTGTGTGTGTGTGTCTCTGTGGTGTGTGTGTGTGTTCTGTGTGTGGTGTGTTGTGTGTGTCTCTGTGTGTGTGTGTGGGTGTGTGTCTCTGTGTGTGTGTTGTGTTCTGTGTGTTGGTGTGTGTGTGTGTGTGTCTGTGTGTCTCTGTCGTGTTGGTGTGTGTGCTCTCTGGTGTGTGTGGTCTTCTGGTGTGTGTGTGTGTGTCTCTGTGTGTGGTGTGTGTGTGGTCTTCTGTGTGTGTGTGTGTGTGTGTTCTCTGTGTGTGTGTGTGTGTGTGTGTGTCTGTGTGTGTTGTGTGTGTCTCTGTGTGGTGTGGTGTGCTGTGTGTGTGTTGTGTGTGTGTGTGTGTGTCCTCTTGTGTGTGTGTGTGTGTGTGGTGTCTGTGTGTGTGTGTTTGTGTGTGTCTGTGTGTGTGTGTGTGTGTGTGTTGTCTGTGTCTGTTGTGTGTGTCTCGTGTGTGTGTGTCTCTGTGTTGTGTGTGTGTCTCTGTGTCTGTGGTGTGTGTCTCTGTGTCTGTGTGTGTGTCTCTGTGTCTTGTGTGTGTGTCTCTGTGTGTGTGTGTGTCTCTGTGTGTGTG
>NC_036842.1:68988266-69078266 GCF_002910315.2 Salvelinus sp. IW2-2015 | reverse complement strand
CGTGTGCTCTGTGTGTGTGTGTGTGGTCCTGTGTTCTTGTGTTGTGTGGTTCTATGTGTTGTTGTGTGTGTCTGTGTGTGTGTGTCTCGGGTGTCTCTGTGGTGTGTGTGTGTGTCCGTGTGTGTTGTTTCTCTGTGTGGTGTGTCTCTGTGTGTGTGTGTGTGTGGTGTGTGTTGTTCTGTGTGTGTGTGTGTTGTTTTGTTGTGTGTTGGTCTGGCTCGTGTTTGTGTGTTGTGTTCTCTGTGGTGTGTGTGTGTGGTCTGTGGTCTCGTGTGTGTGTGTGTCCTCTCTGCTGTGTGTGTGGTTTCGTGTGTGTGCTCTGTGGGTGTTGTGTGTGTTCTCTGTGGTGGTGTCCTGTGTGTGTGTGTCTCTGCTGGTTGTGTGTGTGTTGTGTGTGTGTGTCTGTGTGGTGTGTGTCTGTCTGTGTGTGTCTTGGTGTGTGTGTCGTGTGTTGTGTGTGTGTGTCTGTGTGTTGTGTGTGTCCTGTGTGTGTGTGTGTCTCTGTGTGTGTGTGTTGTGTCTGTGTCGTTTGTCTCTGTGTGTGTGTGTGTGTCTCTGTGTGTGTGTGTGTGTGTCGTGGTGTGTGTGTGTGTCCTGTGTGCGTGTGTGCTGTGTCTCTGTGTGTCGGTGTGTCGTGTGTGTGTGTGTGTGTCTCTGTGTGTCTCTGTGGTGGTGTGTGTCTCTGTGTGTTGTGTGGTTGCTTGTCCTTGTGGTGTGTGGTGTGTCTCTGTGTGTGGTGTGTGTGTCTCTGTGTGTGTGTGTTGTTGCTCTGTGTGTGTGTGGTGTGTCCTGTGTTTGTGGCTCTGTGTGTGTTGTGGTGTCTCTTGTGTTCTGCTCGGGTGTGTGTTGTGTGTCTGTGTGTCCGTGGTGTGTGTGTTGTGTCGTGTGTCTGTGGTATGTGTGTGTGTCTCTGTGTGTGTGTTGTTGCTCTGTGTGGTGTGTGTGTCTCTGTGTGTGTGTGTGTGTGTTCTCTGTGTTGTGTGTGTGTGCTGCTGTGTTTGTTCGTGGTGTGTGTCCTGTGTGTGTGTGTGTTGTGTTCTCTGTGTGTGTGTGTCTTCTCTGTTGTGTGTGTGTGTGTGTGCTGTGTTGTGTGGTTGTGGCTCTGTGTGTGTGTGTGTGTGTTCTCTGTGTGTGTGTGTGGTCGTGTTTCTGGTGTGTGTGTGTGTGTTGTTTCTCTGTGTGTGTGTGTTCCTGTTGTGGCTCGGTGTTGCTGTGTGTGTGGTCTTGGTGTTCGTGTCCTGTGTGTGTGTGTGTCTCTGTGTGTGGTTGCCTTGTGTGTTTGTGTGCTCTGTGTGTGGTGTGTGTGTCCTGTGTGTGGTGTGTCTTCGTGTGTGTGTGTTGTGTTCGTGTGTTGTGTTGTGTGTCTCTGTGTGTTGTTGTGTGTTGCTCTGGTCTCTGTGTGTGTGATCTGTTGTGGTCTGTGTGTGTGTGGTGTGCTGTTCTGTGTGTGTGTGTGTCTCTGTGGTGTGTGTGTCGTTTTGTGCCCTGTGTGTGTGTGTGTGTCTGTGTCTCTGTGTTGTGTGTGTCTGGTGGTGTGTCTGTGGTGCTATGTGGTGTGTGTGTGTGTCCTCCTGTGTGTGTGTGTGTCGTGTGTGTGTGGTGTGTGTGTGTGTGTGTGTGCTGTCGTGTGTTGTGTGTGTGTGTGTGTGTGTGTGTCTGTGTGTCTCTGTGTGTGTGTGTGTGTGTGTGTGTGTGTGTGTCTCTGTGTGTGTGTGTGCTTCTCTCTGTGTGTGTGTCTTTGTGTGTGTGGTGTGTGTCTCTAGTGTGTGGTGTGTGTGTGTTTGTCTCTGTGTGGGGTTTGTGTGTGTGTGTCTCTCTGTGTGTGTGTTGTCTGTGGGTGTGTGTGTGTCTGTGTGTGTGTGTTCTGTGTGTGTGTGTCTCTGTGTGTGTGTGTGTGTGTCTTGTGTGTGTGTGTGTGTCTCTGTGTGTGTTGTGTGTGTCTCTGGTGTGTGTGTGTGTCTCTGTGTGTGTGTGTGTGTGTTCTGCTCGTGTGTGTTGTGTCTCTGTGTGTGTGTGTGTGTGTTCTCTGTGTGTGTGTGTGTCTGTGTGTGCTTCTGTGTGGTGTGTGTGTGTGTCTCTGTGTGTGTGTGTCTGTGTTGTGTGTGTGTGTGTGTGTGTGTGTGTGTGTGTGGTGTGTCTGCTGTGTGTGTGTGTGTGTGTCTCTCGTGTGTGTGTGTGTTGCTGTGTGTGTGTGTGTGCTGTGCTCTCTGGTGTGTGTGTGTGTCTCTGTGTGTGTGTGTGTGTCTCTGTGTGTGGTGTGTGTGTGTGTCTCTGGTGTGTAGTGTGTGTGTTGTCTCTGTGGTGTGTGTGTGTCTATGTTGTGTGTGTGTGTCGTGTGTGTCTGTGTGTCTGTGTATGTGTGTGTGTGTGGTCTCTGTGTGTGATGTGTGTGCCTCTGTGTGTGTGTGTGGTGTTCTGTGTGTGTGTGTGTGTCTTGTGTGTGTGTGTGTGTCTCTTGTGTCTCTGTGTGTGTGTGGTGTCTCTGTGTGTGTGTGTGTCTCTGTGTGTGTGTGTGTGTCTCTGTGTGTGTGTGTGTGTGTGTGTGTTGTCTCTGTGTGTGTGTGTGTGGTGTGTGTGTGTCTCTGTGTGTGTGTGTGTGTGTGTGTCTCTGTTGTGTGTCGTGGTGTGGTGTGTGTGTTGTGTGTGTGTGTGTGTTCTGTGTGTGTGGTGTGCTCTTGGTGTGTGTGTTGTCTCTGTGGATGTGTGTCTCTGTGTGTGTGTGTCTCTGTGTGTGTGTGTGTTCTCTGGTGGTGTGGTGTCTTGTGTGTGTGTGTCTTCTGTGTGTGTCGTCTGGTGTGTTGTGTGTGGTTGTTTCTGTGTGTGTGTGTGTGTGTGTGTCTCTGTGTGTGTGTGTGGTGTGTCTCCTGTGTGTGGTGTGTGTGTGTCTCTGGTGTGTGTGTGTGTCTCTGTGTCTCTGTGTGTGTGCTCTGTGTGTGGTCTGTGTGTGTGTGTGTGTGTCTGTGTGTCTCTGTGTGTGTGGTGTGTCTCTGTGTGTGTGTGTGTCTCTGTGTGTTGTTGTGTCTCTCTGTGTGTGTGTGTGTGTCTGTGTCTCTGTGTGTGTGTGTGGTGTGTGTGTGTGTCCTCTGTGTGTGGTGTGTGTCTCTGTTGTGTGTGTGTGTCTCTCTGTGTGTGTGTGTGTGTCTGTGTGTGTGTTGTGTCTGTGTGTGTGTGTGTGTGTCTCTGGTGTGTGTGTGTGTGTCTCTGTGTGGGTTGTGTGTCTCTTGTGTGGTGTGGTGTGTCTCTGTGTGTGTGTGTGTGTGTGTGTGTGTGTGTCTCTGTGTGTTGTGGTGTGTCTTTGTGTGGTGGTGTGTCTGTGTGTGTGTGTGTGTGTGTTGTCTCTCTGTGTGTGTGTGTTGTGTTGTGTGTGTGTGTTTGTTCTCTGTGTGTGTGTGTGTGTGTCTCTGTGTGTGTGTGGTGTGTGTCTCTGTGTGTGTGTGTGTGTGTTCTGTGGTGGTGTGTGGTCGTGTGTGTCTCTGTGTGTGTGTGTGTGTGTCTGCTGTGGGTGTGTGTCTCTGTGTGTGTTGTGTGTGTGTGTGTGTCTCTCTGTGTGTGTGTGTGGTGGTGTGTTGTGTGTCTCTTGTGTGTGTGTTGTCTCTGTGTGTGTGTGTGTGTCTTGTGTGTGTGTGTGGTGTCTCTGTGTGTGTGTGTGTGTCTCTGTGTGTGTGTGTCCTCTGTGTGTGTGTGTCTCTGTGTGTGTGTGTCGTGTGTGTGTGCTCTGTGTGTGTGTGTCTCTGTGTGTGTGTGTGTGGTGTGTGTGTGTGTTGTGTGTGTGTTCCTCTGTGTGTGTGTGTGTTGTGTGTGTGTGTCCTGTGGTGTGTGTGTGTGTGTGTGTGTGTGTGTCTGTGTGTCTTGTGGTGTGTCTCTGCTTGTGTGTGTGTCTCTGTGTGTGTGTCTCTGTGTGTGGTCTCTGTGTGTGTGTCTCTGTGGTGTGGTTCTCTGTGTGTGTGTGTCTCTGTGTGTGTGTCTCTGTGTGTGTGTCTCTGTGTGTGTGTCTCTGTGTGTGTGTTCTCTGTGTGTGTCTCTGGTGTGTGTGTGTGTGTGTGTGTGTGTGTGTGTCTGTGTGTGTGTTCTCTCTCTCAAAAGCCAACTGACATTTACTCCTGAGGTGCTGACCTGTTGCACCTCTACAACATGAACATCTTGGACATGTTCTGTTACAATCTCCACCCGCACAACAAGAAGAGGACTGGCCACCGTCATAGCCTGTTCCTCTCTAGGTTCTTCCTCGGTTCCGGCCTTTTTAGGGAGTTTTTTCCTAGCCACCTGCATTGCTTTGCTGTTTGGGTTTAGGCTGGGTTTTCTGTACAGCACTTTGTGACATCAGCTGAATGTAAGAAGGGCTTTAATACATTTGATTGATTGATTGAACTGCATTGACAGAGGTTGTTAAAGGATCCAAACACTGTTTTTCTACTATCACTGGCAGGGTTTGTCACTGTTTTGAGCATTAATTTGGATAGACTCAGTTAAGGGACACATTCTCTCCTACTCACAGCTCCCAGTCTCCGTTTCACAGACAGTACATTCAACACAGTCCTATTTAACCTGCTGGATCTGACTGAAAGACACAGCCTCTGCCTGACACAGCTGCCAGTCACACACCTTTCTCTTCCTGTCTGAGTGTGCCAGCTCTCTCACCATATCACTATTCCCAGGCCCCTTCCATCCATCCTTCCATCCCACCCCCTCAGAGAGAGCAGCTTTGTGTGGCTGGGAGCATCTCCTGTTTGACCCCACACGGACACACCACACGGACACACCACACGGACACACCACACGGACACACCACACGGACACACCACACGGACACACCACACGGACACACCAGTGCTCCTTCAGCAGAAAACACAATAAGGTGCAGTGGGAGGGGGGCTCAACCACAGGCAGCTGTAAGCAATGTGAGATCATTAGCATCATTATGTAATTAAATGTCATTTTTGCAAATGACACTGCTAAATGGATTGTAATATCCACCCTGCCTTGTTCACTAATCCATTTAGGGGCAAATTAATGATGTGGGCTTTTAGGGAACCCTAGTCTACATTTTGTTGCAGCGGATTTCCCAACGGCGCCGAGTTCCAACAGCACAAAGTTAATTAGAAGCACAGAACATCCCATCTAAAAGGCAAATGTGGAGTAATCTGTCCTTCAGTCAGGGAGATCAAAGTGCTTCATTTTGTAGGGCATCCAACTACGACAGCCTGATTCACTAAATGGCCTCTCCTGTGAAGGGCTATCGGCTTTCTCAGCTGGGGGGTAAGGGGTTTGAAGTTTGCATTCCTTATTAGAGACACATGTTGTTCTTGTTTACTTAAATGATGTAGAACTAGAGGGAAACAGTGATGGCCACTGGCAAGCCGTATATCTCCAGTACACATCACTGGATGGCACTGGAACAATGCCAAGCAGACTGAACCACTTTTAAATAGGGCCAGATTCTGTTTATGTATGTTTGAGAAATCTAACAACAAAACCAGTATCCTAACAGAGGCCTTGAGTGGTGAAAAGAGGGGAGAAAAACATTATATTTCAACATAATGAATGCTTTTCCCATGACTCAAATCACCCTTTCTCCTACTCAGGACCTGCATTATTTGAGCAAATAGATTAAAATAAGTGACAGCTCCCTATTGGTGTTCAACCAGCCATTCATTTGGTGCCTGCCATACCAGCAGATGACCTGGAAACACTCATCCCTCTTCACTGAAATCAAGTAGAATGCTATAAAACAATCTCATCCCTCTTCACTGAAATCAAGTAGAATGCTATAAAACAATCTTGAAGGGGACATCTGATGCACCATTTCCAGGCGTCTGTCTAGAAACATGCCCTAGATTCTCCTGTGGAGGGAATCATGAAGAGACTTCTATGGCAGGAGGCCACTTTGGACAAAAGGGCTGAGTGTACTGTAAGCAGGGCAGAACAAGTCTATCAGCAGCAGAGAGTTGAGAACAGCCCCACAGCCGCATAGCAAAGCCACCGCCCCATAGCACAGGCACCATCCCATAGCACAGCCACCGCCCCATAGCACAGGCACCGCCCCATGGCACAGCCACCGCCTCATAGCACAGCCACCGCCTCATAGCACAGCCACCGCCTCATAGCACAGCCACCGCCTCATAGCACAGCCACCGCCTCATAGCACAGCCACCGCCCCATAGCACAGGCACAGCCCCATAGCACAGGCACCTGGCACAGCTCCATAGCACAGGCACATAGCACAGCCCCATAGCACAGCCCCAGCCCCATAGCTTAGGCACATCCCCATAGCACAGGCACAAAGCACAGCCACAAATGAACAGGGCCTCCACAAGATTCAAGAGCTTATGGGGTTTCATTAAGTTGACCCAAAAGATGTATATACACAGGCCACTTTGGCCATATCTCAGTAACAACTAATTGCAAGCAGATGCACAGGCCTCAGCAACTTTATTTCAGAGCTGGCATCGCAGTCTCTGGAGACCATAGCTTTCTTGTGCCTTGAGGGGTTAGGATTTAGCACAGCGTCTGCTGTGGCTGTGCTGTGAAAGTCATAGGAGGAAACTGTCACTATTGAACACATGCATAACAGGTATCTGTCCAGGAAGTCAAATTAAATAACAAGGCAGCTGAAACAAACACAGATAACAGAGATGAACACTAAAATTGCATGTATTGTTTTAAAATGTTGCAGAGAGGGTGGAGTCTGTAGTGGGAGTATGTTGAGTGAGTGAGTGGGGTTAATTGAGGATTAGGATATAAGCTTTGGAATGTGAAGTCATAGTGGGGTTTAAAAGAGAGGTCAGGGTGAAAACAAGGGGTGGATGACAGTGAGATCGTTTTACCACAACCAGACCAAAGAGGAGAGACTATCATAAGGGCCTGAGTGGTGTTTTTTTATATGCCTCTGAATCCTTCTGTTCCACCTGTAACAGACACACTCACTGCACTTTCATCTCACATCTATCTAATTTCTCTATCAAATCAAATCATATTTGTCACATGCTTCGTGAACAACGGGTGTAGACTAACAGTGAAATGCTTACTTACGGGCCCTTCCCAACAGGGGTACGAGGTAATTGAGGTAGATACAGTGCATTCGGAAAGCATTCAGACCCCTTGACTTTTTCAACATTTAGTTACAGCCTTAATCTAAAATGTATTTAAAAAAAATATTCTCATCAACCTACACACAATACCCCTTAATTTCAAAGCGAAAACTGGATTTAAATTTTATGCAAATATATAAAAAATAAAAACTGAAATATCTTATTCAGACCCTTTGCTATGAGACTCGAAATTGAGCTCAGGTGCATCCTGTTTCCATTGATCATCCTTGAGATGTTTCTACAACTTGATTGGAATNTATTCAGACCCTTTGCTATGAGACTCGAAATTGAGCTCAGGTGCATCCTGTTTCCATTGATCATCCTTGAGATGTTTCTACAACTTGATTGGAATCAACCTGTGGTAAATTCAATTGATTGGACATGATTTAGAAAGGCATACACCTGTCTATATAAGGTCCCATAGCTAACAGTGCATGTCAGAGCAAAAACCATGCAATGAGGTCAAAGGAATTGTCTGTAAAGCTCAGACAGGATTGTGTTGAGGCACAGATCTGGGGAACAGTGCCAACATTTTTTTGCAGCATTGAAGTTCCCCAAGAACACAGTGGCCTCCGTCAATCTTAAAATGGAAGACGTTTGGAACCACCAAGACTCTCCTTAGAGCTGGCCGCCCGGTCAAACTGAGCAATCGGGGGAGAAGGACCTTGGTCAGGGAGGTGACCAAGAACCAGAAGTTCACTCTGACAGAGCTCCAGAGTTCCTGTGGAGATGGGAGAACCTTCCAGAACAACCATCTCTGCAGCACTCCACCAATCAGGCCTTTATGGTAGAGTGGAAGACGGAAGCCACTGCTCAGTAAAAGGCACCTTGACAGCCCGCTTGGAGTTTGCCAAAAAGCACCTAAAGGCCTCTCAGATCATCCAAAACAAGATTCTCTGGTCTGATTCTCTGGTCAAGATTGAACTATATGGCCTGAATGCCAAGCATCATGTCAAACCTGGCACCATCCCTACGGTGAAGCATGGTGGTGGCAGCATCATGCTGTGGGGATGTTTTCAGCGGCAGGGACTGGGAGACTAGTCAGGATCAAGGCAAAGGTGAACTTTGCAAAGTACAGAGAGATCCTTGATGAAAAACTGCTCCAGAGTGCACAGGACCTTAGACTGGGGCGAAGGTTCACCTTCTAACAGGACAACGAGCCGTTGCTCAAGAAAGCAACGGTAACCTGCCTAAATGACTACCACCCTATAGCACTCAAATCCATAGCCATGAAGTGCTTTGGAAGGCTGGTCATGGCTCACATCAATACCATCATCCCGGAAACCCTAGACCGACACCAATTCGCATACCACCCCAACAGATCCACAGATGACGCAATCTCAATCGCACTCTACACTGCCCTTTCCCACCTGGAAAAAAGGAACACCTACAGTGGGGAGAACAAGTATTTGATAACCTGCAAAATCGGCAGTGTTTCCTACTTACAAAGCATGTAGCGGTCTGTAATTTTTATCATAGGTACATTTCAACTGTGAGAGACGGAATCTAAAACAAAAATCCAGAAAATCACATTGTATGATTTTTAAGTAATTAATTTGCATTTTATTGCATGACATAAGTATTTGATCACCTACCAACCAGTAAGAATTCRGGCTCTCACAGACCTGTTCGTTTTTCTTTAAGAAGCCCTCCTGTTCTCCACTCATTACCTGTATTAACTACACCTGTTTGAACTCGTTACCTGTATAAAAGACACCTGTCCACACACTCAAACAGACTCCAACCTCTCCACAATGGCCAAGACCAGAGAGCTGTGTAAGGACATCAGGGATAAAATTGTAGACCTGCACAAGGCTGGGATGGGCTACAGGACAATAGGCAAGCAGCTTGGTGAGAAGGCAACAACTGTTGGCGCAATTATTAGGAAATGGAAGTCCTACCAAATTTATGATTTTAACACATATACCGATACCGATTATTGGAGGACCAAAAAAAGCCGATACCGATTAAATCGGACAATTCAATACTGAATGAACACTTATTTTAACTTAATATAATACATAAATAAAATAAATTTAGTCTTAAATAAATAATGAAACATGTTCAATTTGGTTTAAATAATGCAAACAGTGTTGGAGAAGAAAGTAAAAGTGCAATATGTGTCATGGTAGTTCCTTGCTCAGAACATATGAAAGATGGTGGTTCCTTTTAACATGAGTCTTCAATATTCCCAGTTAAGAACTTTTAGGTTGTAGTTATTATAGGAATTATGACGCGTCAACTATTTCTCTCTATACCATTTGTATTTCATATAACTTTGACTACTGGATGTTCTTATAGGCACTTTAGTATTGCCAGCCTAATCTCGGGAGTTCTCGGGAGTCATAAACTGCGCTTTACTTCAAGCATTGCTAAGGGCTGCTGGCAAATGCAGTAAAGTGCTGTTTGAATGAATGCTTACGAGCCTGCTGCTGCCTACCACCGCTCAGTCAGACCGTTCTATCAAATCATAGACTTAATAATAAAACACAGAAATATGAGCCTTTGGTAATTAATATGGTAAAATCCAAAAACTATCATTTCAAAAACAAAACGATTATTCTTTCAGTGAAATATGGAACCGTTCCGAATTTTATCAAACGGGTGGCAACCCAAAGTCTAAATATTGCTGTTACATTGCACAACCTTCAATGTTATGTCATAATTATGTAAAATTCTGGCAAATTAATGATGGTCTTTGTTAGGAAGAAATGGTCTTCACACAGTTCGCAACCAGCCAGGCGGCCAAAACTGCTGCATATACCCTTACTCTGCTTGCACTGAACGCAAGATGCGACACAATTTCCCTAGTTAATATTTCCTGCTAACATGCATTTCCTTTAACTAAATATGCAGGTTTAAAAATGTATACTTCTGTGTATTGATTTTAAGAAAAGCATTGATGTTTAGGTACATTTGTGCAACAATTGTGCTTTTTTCGGCAATGCGATTTTGTTAAATCATCACCCGTTTGGCGAAGTAGGCTATGATTCGATGATAAATTAACAGGCACCGCATTGATTATATGCAACGCAGGACAAGCTAGTTAACCTAGTAATATCATCAACCATGTGTAGTTAAGTGATTATGTGAAGATTGATAGTTTTTTATAAGATAAGTTTAATGCTATCTAGCAACTTACCTTGGCTCCTTGCAGCCACAAGGTCCTTTTGATGCTGCACTCACGTAACAGGTGGTCAGCCTGCCACGCAGTCTCCTCGTGGATTGCAATGTAATCGGCCATAATCGACATACAAAAAGGCCGATTACCGGTTACGAAAACTTGAAATCGGCCCTAATTAAAATCGGCCATGGCGGTCGACCTCTAGTCCAAACACACCAAGACAGTCATTAAGAGAGCACGACAACACCTTTTCCCCCTCAGGAGACTGAAAAGATTTGGCATGGGTCCCCAGATCCTCAAAAAGTTCTACAGGTGCACCATCGAGAGCATCCTGACCAGTTGCATCACCGCCTGGTATGGCAACTGCTCGGCATCCAACTGTAAGGCGCTACAGAGGGTAGTGCGTACGGCCAAGTACATCACTGGGGCCAAGCTTCCTGCCATCCAGGACTTACTAGGCGATGTCAGAGGAAGGCGCAAATAATTGTCAGAGACTCCAGTCACCCAAGTCATAGACTGTTCTCTCTGCTACCGCACGGCAAGCAGTACCAGAGCGCCAAGTCTAGGTCCAAAAGGAGCCTTAACAGCTTCTACCTCCAAGCCATAAGACTGCTGAACAATTAATCAAGTGCCCATTCGGACTACACTGCTCAAAAAAATAAAGGGAACACTTAAACAACACAATGTAACTCCAAGTCAATCACACTTCTGTGAAATCAAACTGTCCACTTCGGAAGCAACACTGGTTGACAATAAATTTCACATGCTGTTGTGCAAATGTAATAGACAAAAGGTGGAAATTATAGGCAATTAGCAAGACACCCCCAATAAAGGAGTGATTCTGCAGGTGGTGACCACAGACCACTTCTCAGTTCCTATGCTTTCTGGCTGATGTTTTGGTCACTTTTGAATGCTGGCGGTGCTTTCACTCTAGTGGTAGCATGAGACGGAGTCTACAACCCACACAAGTGGCTCAGGTAGTGCAGCTCATCCATGATGGCACATCAATGCGAGCTGTTGCAAGAAGGTTTGCTGTGTCTGTCAGCGTAGTGTCCAGAGCATGGATGCGCTACCAGGAGACAGGCCAGTACATCAGGAGACGTGGAGGAGGCCGTAGGAGGGCAACAACCCAGCAGCAGGACCGCTACCTCCGCCTTTGTGCAAGGAGGAGCACTGCCAGAGCCCTGCAAATGACCTCCAGCAGGCCACAAGTGTTAAGTGTTCCCTTAAATTTTTTGAGCAGTGTATTTACATTGACATCCCCTTTGTTTTTACACCACTGCTACTCAGTTTATTATCTATGCAGTCACTTTACCACTAACCAACATGTACAAATGACCTTGACTAACACAAATTACCTTGACTAACCTGTACCCCCGAACATTGACTCGGTACCCATGTATATAGCCTCGTTATTGGTATTTCATTGTGTTACTTTTTATTTTATACTTTAGTTTATTTAGTAAATATTTTCATAACTCTATTTCTTGAACTGTATTGTTGGTTAAGGGCTTGTAAGTAAGCATTTCACAGTAAGGTCTACACCTGTATTCAGCACATGTGACAAATCAAATTTGATTTGATTTTGAATTTAAGACAGCACAGGAGTGGCTTCTAAATAAACACACACACACACAGCTCATAAATCTGTGTCATCACCATACTTGTTCTTACAGGATCCTCTGTTTTGACTGTGCACACAAACCAGGTGGTTACTTTCTCCTTTTCAGAGGGATCGGACCAAATGTAAAAGAACAGATAGAGAACATACACTAACATGTTGTTCTACCCACAGAGGAAGTGGTCACCACCCAACTCCTGGGAAACAGTACCAGTAACTCCTAACACAGTTAGAACTCAGCAACCTTCCCGCCTTCTTGAAACCACTTTCCAAATGTGGACAGACCGAGCTAGGAGCAAGAAGCAAGGTCAGGTCACAACTTCCTGTATCATCCCATCTAATCCTATTCTCTGTGGACAAACAGCAGGAAGACAAAACCCACCAGACCCAGTTCATTGTGGATGCAAACGCATGACATCAACATAACTAGAGTGGGAACTGAGTCATGCTCTGGGACCTGGTAGAATGTATGATTACTATCCTGCTGAGGTGAAAAAGCAACATGAACTGTGAGTGATAGAATGGTGCAGGGCCACGGTAGAGCAGAGACAGGGGCATCTGGAGAGCATTAAGACATCAGATCCACCAGGAGATTCATTAGGCAAGCTGTGAGCCAGCTGTTTGTTTAGGGAAGGGCTTGGCTCTCTGGTTAGCAGGAGACTAGAACTAGGCTAGAACTCACACATGGTAGCATGAAGAAAACACCATGGTGATGCTGAGAATGCTGGCTAGTGTACAGACAATCTATGTGAAGAGGGTGCTGGTTGCCACAAGAGTGAACTGAAGATGTGCATATTAATGGATTGAAGATCATAGAGCTCAGTAGGCCAATTACAGAAAAACATAATTTTGCCTAATGAATAGCTTGGTATTCAGTAGGCAAAGAGGGGCATAACAGCTTTCATGGGAACCATAGCAACATTTATTGGGAAAATAATGTAATTAAACTGCTTATTTAAAACAGGGAAGTGTTTCCAAAAGCCTGCAATTTGCAAACAACGGTGCACCTCGGCTATAATTTCCCACAGGAAAATAATGTTGTCCTTCCATGATCCTGGACCAGGTCTGCTGGTCAGCGATAGCATGCTGCTGTATGCTGCTGAGTGCTGCTGCTGACCCCGGTTCATCCTCAATATGGTGCGCCACTCCACAATGTAAACCTGCTTTGGCATCAGGCTTTCAGGCTCAGGACTTCCTCATGACCCCTGCTGCACTACAGGGAGAGGCTGAGCATCAGCATGGTGTCATGACCTCATGTAGTCAGAGTCCTTGGTGTGGGAGGCCAGCAAGGGGCTGATCAGGCTGGCTGGCATGACTAGACCAAACAGTGTGATGGGGTATCCCATCTCACAACACAGGCTAGGAGATGAGGGAGGAAGAGGAGAAGAAAGAAGAGGGGGAGGAGGAGGTGCAGCGATGAGGGTGTTTTCACAAGGCCTGTCCAGGGTGATTTATGAGCAGCTCCCTCCCTGGCGGACTGGAGAAAGTGGCTGTCTCTCATAAACACTAGTAACATCAACATCAATGTTGTCCTCTTTTAATACTATGAACAAACAGATACCAGTGTGCTGCAACATCTAGACTTTTGGCAAAAGGTACAACAGCATGTTATCACTAATAAAATATGGAAAACATCTATCATATCTCTTTTCATGGATGAAATAAATCAGTGTGATATCCATGGTCCAAATGGCTAGCAGTGTTCTTTTGAGAAGTGTGATATACAGTATGGTATCTAGACAGAAGCTCTGATGGCTCTCCATACTGCAGGTCTTTCGTCTGCATGTCTCTGCCAAGAGGCTGCGGTCTAATGGAGCATGTCTAAGCACCTACAACCAGACCCCTCCCATAGCAACACAGTCCACAGCCATGGACGGCCATTTCATGCATACATAAAGAAGAGTATGGTATAGTAGTTACATTGTGCAGCTATAATTGTGCTTGGTATATTCCTTATCTTGCTTGACAAGATTGAAAATGACAATCACTTCAACGTGAGTGGCTCAACAGGCATAAACACTGTCCTATAGGACAAGAACATTCTGATATACATGATGTGCTTTGTTAGTTTCAAATGAATGATGTTCTTAATTATCAGTGCTGTTGGTATGGCCCCTACATGCTGATCTCTACCGTGACTGGCTGCACTGTGTTTAACTAACAGAGGGCTGAATAGATCAACAGGGACAGAGAGACAATATAAACCACATAGGTGTCCCTTTAAATAGCATTCTAGCACACTAAGCTCTCCGGCATGGTCTGCATTAAAGACAGGAACAAAAGAGGGCAAAGCAGATGTAGGCTCTCCTCCCTGAACCCATGATCCGTCCTGATAGGCGCATAATGAGAACCAGACCAATGTTCACACCATAACACACACAAATCCCCTTTCATTATTCATGGGAGTTTGGTCTCTTCATTAAGGCGGAGAGAGGGAACTGAAGGGGAGGGGAGAGGAAGGCTGTCCAGGATAATGTTGCTGCTGGGCTGAGGGACTGGGGAGGTTCTGGCTGGTCTGACCACACCACAGACATAAGGCTGGCAGGGATGTAGACTCACATATAAGCAGACAGGGCTGAGAGGCAGAGGGGGGGTGAGGGAGGGTTCTGTATGGCCCAGGTCCCTGAGGCTCACAGCATGGAATGTTGCTTTGATACAGTAAACACAGAGTGACACAGCCCTTCAGCGGGGGGCCTGGGAAATGCCATCACACCGGCACTGACGTTAGCAGGCAACGGCTCCCATTGTCAAGCCACTGGCAATCAGCATCCCTATCGCCATAAACATTTTGTTTTCTGTTCATGAGGGTTTGCTTACCAATTGAAAATATGTCACTACTGGACACTAACATGTGCCTATTCCAATCTTTCTCCCAAATCTATATTGGTCATTTAAATGTCTGTGGGACCTCTTAATTCCTCTGTCAGGTTCAGTTCTGCAGCTGGTAAATGGTTAGGCCTATACGATTGTAACTGTTTCATGAGGGGAGAGCCAGTTTCTTTACTACTGAACCTCTCAGTTTTAAGAGCTGTGAGTCACTCCTGCTGTAGTTACAGTCATTTCCTTATGTTGACCCGTTGAGTAAAAGCATGGCTCATCAGTAGAACAGTGGTGAGACTGAGGTAAGAAGTACAGTAATGTGATACTAATTACCTTTCAGCTGGTTTATTCCTAATGGATGCTGCTGTAACTATTTCACCCCCCCACCCTTTTTTTACAGACACACAAGAAAATAGAAACTTGTCCCTACTGTAAATCCAGAATCTTGATACACTGCTCAAAAAAAATAAAGGGAACACTTAAACAACACAATGTAACTCCAAGTCAATCACACTTCTGTGAAATCAAACTGTCCACTTAGGAAGCAACACTGATTGAATAAACTCACTGAATAAATTTCACATGCTGTTACGCAAATGGCATAGACAAAAGGTGGAAATTATAGGCAATTAGCAAGACACCCCCAATAAAGGAGTGGTTCTGCAGGTGGTGACCACAGACCACTTCTCAGTTCCTATGCTTCCTGGCTGATGTTTTGGTCACTTTTGAATGCCGGCGGTGCTTTCACTCTAGTGGAAGCATGAGACGGAGTCTACAACCCACACAAGTGGCTCAGGTAGTGCAGCTCATCCAGGATGGCACATCAATGCGAGCTGTGGCAAGAAGGTTTGCTGTGTCTGTCAGCGTAGTGTCCAGAGAATTTTGTCTATTCCATTTGCACAACAGCATGTGAAATTTATTGTCAATCAGTGTTGCTTCATAAGTGGACAGTTTGATTTCACAGAAGTGTGATTGACTTGGAGTTACATTGTGTTGTTTAAGTGTTCCCTTTATTTTTTTGAGCAGTGTATAATGTAGGCATCTTGACATGACTGACTAGGAAAGTGACATTTTGATCTTACATCTTTTATGTTCATTCAAGATGAGTGATTAACCCAAAATGCTAATATATTTTCCAGTCCAAGGAGACGTGTGACGGAGCTGAAACTGCCTTTTCAGTTTGTGAGTGATGGTGTTTGCTGTTGTGAAACATTCCGTCGGGGCCGTGCTGGGGGCTTTGTGGAGGCTGGCAGCTGAGAGAGATTACCTGGGACTATAGAGGTCCACCAATAGAAAGCCAGGAAGCAGGCTGGGACAGGTAGGACAGGCAGGCAAGGTTCCAAGCCGAGGCCTCTGTGACCCATTTCAGTCCTCTCCTGGCCTCAGAAGAGCACACACTGGCTTAATCTACTGTAGGTGTAGATATTATGACAAGGCAATCTGCGCACTGTTTCTATGCAAGTATGTGCTTAAAGACTATAGGCTGATCCTAAAAGGTGAGTCATTGGGAACAACAGTAAACTAACCCTACATGTCTGCATGTATGCTCTTGCAATACTTCTATCCCAGGTAAATAGCCCTAAAGGTTTTGTTCTCCTATGAAAACAAAAAAATATACAGATTGATGAAAAGTATAGCCTAGGTGGATTTCTAGTGCTGCCCTCTACATAACTGGATCCATTGCCCACCAAATGGCCTGTAAGACCTGAGACCATGTGTACTGTGATGAATTGGGTTGTAAATCAAATTATAAATAGTTCACACCCAATGGCATGGGAGCCATCCATAGCTTTAGCATTATGTACATACTGTCATCAACCCTGGCAGAGCATTGGTACGTTGACAAATGGGCTGCATTGCAATTACATATCCTTTGCTTCCAAAATCACCAATCAGGAGCCATATTGAGATCAGATAATGAGAGCACAAAGTCATACAACTCCTGATCCCTATACTTCTAAGTTCAACATGCACTGCGCTGACAGAAGACTTGTTTTGAAGACATTTTTGGATATGGATGGTGTAAGTTTATCTTGCAAACAAATGATCAGCTACTACTTAAGTTAACTGTGTAAACAAACCATTAACCGAGATAAGAGGATGGCTGTAGAAGAGCAATACCTCCCGTGTTGATGGAAACTGTGTGTATGTGTGACATTGTCCTGAGTAAGACCGAGTGCAATGACCTGGTTCATGTTGTAACTACCTCTGACCTGCTATGACTTGACAGACCCACCCTGATGGAGCTGCCATTCATGCTCTGGGATTTAGCTGGCTTTCCTGCCATTAAGTTCTAGATGTGGGGTAACACACAGAGCAACACACCCAGTCAAATGCATGGTTTGGAATCTTTTCATACTACCTAAGCCGTCATGAATGTTCCTTCATGGAACTGTCATTGACAGGGTAACTGCTATGGAATGTATTGAAATGTCTTACAATGATAGAATAAGTTAATCAACGGAAACACAAAAGCATTGAAGCAAAATGTAAAACCACTGACAGGAGCATAATTCTCCCAGTAGGTTACTACAGTATCTTGTACTGAGTAACAATATATCACTAATACCTTGCAGAACACGTTCTCTCTCCCTTTAAACAGGAAAACCATTAATAGTGTGTAAGGCACTGTCCTGAAATATCAGCGGCTTTCCGGGAGCACGGCAGTTAGTGATGGGGGGAAAAAATCTACACAGTTACTGTACATATCGTGATATTATTTTTTACAAAAAATCGTATTGTATCATTTTGACAGTATTGCAATATTATTTTTGCGCTAGTTGGCTGCACCTGTACCAAAACTCCAGTATTTTTCCTTCATAACTTGTTCTCCATCTTCTTTTTTTAAACAGGGAGCCAATTAGTTTTCAGCACTTTTATTTCCATGACTGATCAAAACTCGTTCTCATGGCCCTCTCGCTGCAGCAGAAATATGGTGAGCAATATGTTTGGAACATCAAATCGCAATAAAATCTAAGTATCCAATCGCAATACACATAGAATTGTGAGAGTCGCAATACATATTGTATCAGGGAGTCCCTGGCAATTCCCAGCCCTAATGGCAGCTATGCAAATGCTGTGCTCCAACTCGATGTGTCCCATGGAGAACACACTAAGCTCCTCCACAGGGCCACAGAGTCGGTTAGAGAGGAACAGCCTTGCTCCCATTCGTCTGTTTATCAACACCTTGCCAAGCATCACTATGCATGTCAGATATCCCTCAAAGCCTTGCCTGAGCCCCAGGCCCCTCCAGAGCTCTCCTCTCAGCAACCTGGACCATCCCAGCCACCTCCACCACAACCCCACACTACTCCCTGCTCTTATTTATAGATGAACAACAGTTCTGGGAGGTGGGCAGGCCTTACACACCCGGGTCAGTGGGGAGGGCACACAGTGAGGGTAAACACTCTGGCCTCTCTTTTTCTCTCGCTTTGTTTCTCCAACACTCAAGGAATGCTTGTGTTTCTCACACTATGAACTACAACTGCTCCTGGAGAAACATCACATCAGCAGTTGTCATAAAATGCTTATACAGAAACCCAGTCTAAGACCCCAGAGAGAAAGCAATGCATACAGTATGTAGAAGCACTGTGGCTAGGAAAAAGAAAGTCTGGAACCTAGGAAGAAACCTAGAGAGGAGCCAGGCTCTGAGGGGTGTGTTGGGTGGAGATTATAAGAGTCATGGCCATTAAGGCCGTATCATTCTTCAAGATGTTCAAACATTCATAGATGACCAGCAGGGTCAAATAATAATAATCACAGGGGTTATAGAGGGTGCAACAGGTCAGTACGTCAGGAGTAAATGTCAGTTGGCTTTTCATAGCCGAGCATTCATAGGTTGAGACAGTAGGTGCGGTAGAGAGAGAAAGAGAGAGAGAGAACGAGTGAGAGAGAGAGCGAGAGGGTCAAAACAGCAGGTCCGGGACAGTCAGGAAGGAAGGCGATGGATGACACTTACTGTAAGTGAAGCTGAGTCGTGGAGTGACATCGTCCTCGGTGGCAGCTGCTTGGACAAAGGCGTAGGCCAGTAGGAGAATGAATGCTGGGAGACAGAGCTGGGCCATGCTTATTGTCCACATAGTTCCTCTCCTCACGAGAGGAGGACTCATACGGTTTGTCTTTCACGATTTTGGGGAATTCATGAAGAGTGTGTTCTTCTCCCCTGTGTATATTTCCTCTCTTCCTGTAGGTCTGGGCTCCCTGAATGGGAGACTGGTGCTCTGTTGTAAAAGTGAAGCCGGGCAGCTCCTCTGGGGCTACAGATGACTCTGGGCTCGGACTGATGACCTTTCACCTCACAACGAGCCTTCCAGGATGGACAGCCGCCTCCAATCAGCCTCCATGCACTCAAACCACCCCAGGGGCTCAGCTGAGATCTGCACACATGGACAAAAGAACATTCATTCACATTGGAATACAGACAGTGCAGCACAGCTCACATGATTCTTCTCTTTATCATGGAACATTGGTTTGGAAAAACACTTCATTCGCGCACACGTCTCAGGTCTAACAAAGGGTTTAGCCATAAGGCTACATTGGAGTTACTTTAGGCTGAGTGCACTTCCCTATGTTGGTATTTGTTGGGCATAACTGGATGGACGTAGATTCATTTCACAGCCTGTGGCCATGTCGGTCTGTTTTCAACTGGGCAGAGTGCATCCTTCACCTGGACCAACAAAAACACATCATCTGTTCACTTAACAGGCCCATCAGATCATATTTGACATACTGAGAAACAGAGTTGAGACAAATACTCTCCTCTCTATGGGGCTCTGATCTTTTCACTACATGTTAATATCATAACATCACTCAGCATGTATGGGGATTCAGGTTGTTTCTAATGGTAAACAAATAGAATACACAAAGAGAGATGGTTTCGTAATGATTCACAAAATACTAAGCCATAAATTAGCTCTTCCCTAAGGCATGCATTTCTGTGTGCATAAAGTACTGAGTGAGGTCAGGCTAACTGGATGCTGTCTACTACTGACAAAAAACCCTCAAGCTCCGAAAAGTGGTATCACCATATGTATTAGTGCTGGTTGTTTGCCTGAGTGGTGCATAAGTGGTGTGTTCTTGCATGGAGGCCCAGACCGAGGGTGATTGACCGTCATCTTGAACTTCTTCCATTTTCTAATAATTGCGCCAACAGTTGTTGCCTTCTCACCAAGCTGCTTGCCTATTGTCCTGTAGCCCATCCCAGCCTTGTGCAGGTCTACAATTTTATCCCTGATGTCCTTACATAGCTCTCTGGTCTTGGCCATTGTGGAGAGGTGGGAGTCTGTTTGATTGAGTGTGTGGACAGGTGTCTTTTATACAGGTAACGAGTTCAAACAGGTGCAGTTAATACAGGTAATGAGTGGAGAACAGGAGGGCTTCTTAAAGAAAAACGAACAGGTCTGTGAGAGCCAGAATTCTTACTGGTTGGTAGGTGATCAAATACTTATGTCATGCAATAAAATGCAAATTAATTACTTAAAAATCATACAATGTGATTTTCTGGATTTTTGTTTTAGATTCCGTCTCTCACAGTTGAAGTGTACCTATGATACGAATTACAGACCTCTGCATGCTTTGTAAGTAGGAAAACCTGCAAAATCAGCAGTGTATCCAATACTTGTTCTCCCCACTGTAAATGCATGCATTTTTGGCCTTTCAGCTAATTGAAATACTGTAGAATTTCATTCATTCCTATGGAGGACTGTTTCTTCTAGGGAGTGCCAATATGGCCATCCGGTGGCTTCAAAGCCTCTCATTGGTGTCACGTGTGCTCCCTCTCCCCCCTCTAGGTCACCAGGCTGCTCATTATGGCGCACACTTGTCACCATCGTTACGTGCACCTGCGTGTCATCAGACTCACCTGGACTCCATCACTGCCCTGATTACCTTCCCTATATATGTCACTCCCTTTGGTTCCTTCTTTAGGCGTCATTGTTTCTGTTTCATGTCTGTGTGCTGTTCGAGCTTCTTGTTTTGCATTATGTTCCGTTTATTTATTAAAACACTCCCTGAACTTGCTTCCTGACTCTCAAGCGCACATTGTTACAATTGGCCAATACATAGCATCAGCAATCCAGGGTTTACATACAGTACATCTTTGGTGGACACGGACTACCTTGGATGCCCACAGCTTGTCAATATGATATATGAAATCATCAAGAAAAAACCCACAAAGCAGCTGTTTAAGAGCATTATAAAAGTAAAAGTGAACCACAGAAATTGAGAGTGTGGCAAAGGGCAAGGCCTCTACGGTAACAGAATATAATGTGAACAGTATCCCAATTATGTCTAGGCCTACACAGCAGCACACTGGAGTGGTCTCCATTACAGCTCCGTAGTCACAAGGGCCAGCCCTTTAAATACTACCAATACTCTAGGAGATTGAGTTACACTTGAGGTCGGCCAGTCAATATAAAAAATGAGTAAAGTTATTTTTGGTTTATATTCAAGATTCCCAGTCAATAATGTACCTGATGCCAGTCTAAGGCCCAAGCATCTGTCTATGTGGAACAGGTGAATGGCAGTCAGAGGCAGAATACAGATTCAGAGAGTAAGCTCAATCAAGCGGGAAATAGAAAATGGGGTTATTCTACTGCACACCTGTGATCACGCACTTGAGATTCCCACAGGGGAATCTTTTGCTTGAATCTCAAAGAACATTTATTTTGGAATAGGACTGACACCACGACTATAACTACAGCGAATTATGCTATGAAGTTATTTTCTGCATGTGGCATTTGTCATCGTCTTTATGTTAAACTGCGGTCATTAAAGTTGTGGAGAGGTTTTGTTTACAAGTGGTACTGAATAACAGATGATCAAAATGTATCAAATGTCAGAAAGCCCCTCAGGTTAAGAATGTCTCACCACCACCTGGGAGCCGCAGAGCGCCTCATTGACTATACAATGAATTAATAAGGAGCATCTGGATGAGACAGGATACATGTTTTACTCCAGGTGTCAACACTGCGGAAGGTGTCCCGTTTCCTGTTTTAAATTTATGTCTATTTTACTACCCAACTAAATCACTCAACTGTAAAAATGCAAATATATACGCATTTTCAAAACTCCAACCCAGCTATATTTCTCTCTAACCCCTTGTAGAATCCTAATTTTATAAAACTGGTCGATAAAAAAAATAGACCATTGAGTCTATTGCTCGCTTTGAAGACAATACAGTGTCATTGACACGGCCCACTACCAAAACCTGTGGGCTCTCCTTCACCGCAGCCAATGTGAGTAAAATATTTAAACGTGTTAACCCTCGCAAGGCATCCCTAGCCTCGTCCTCAGAGCATGCGCAGACCAGCTGGCTGGTGTGTTTACGGACATATTGAATCAATCCCTATCCCTGTCTGCTGTTCCCACATGCTTCAAGAGGGGCACCATTGTTCCTGTTCCCAAGAAAGCTAAGGTAACTGAGCTAAACGACTATCGCCCCGTAGCACTCACTCCGTCATCATGAAGTGCTTTGAGAGACTAGTCAAGGGTCATATCACCTCCACCCTACCTGACACCCTAGACCCACTCCAATTTGCTTACCGCCCCAATAGGTCCACAGATGATGCAATCACACTGCACACTGCCCTAATCCATCTGGACAAGAGGAATACCTATGTGAGAATGCTGTTCATCAACTACAGCTCAGCATTTAACACCATAGTACCCTCCAAACTCGTCATCAAGCTCGAGACCCTGGGTCTCGACCCCGCCCGTGCAACTGGGTCCTGGACTTTCTGACGGGCCGCCCCCAGGTGGTGAGGGTAGGTAACAACATCTCCACCCCGCTGATCCTCAACACTGGGGTCCCACAAGGGTGCGTTCTCAGCCCTCTCCTGTACTCCCTGTTCACCCACGACTGCGTGGCCATGCACGCCTCCAACTCAATCATCAAGTTTGTAGACGACACTACAGTGGTAGGTTTGATTACCAACAATGACGAGACGGCCTACAGGGAGGAGGTAAGGGCCCTCGGAGTGTGGTGTCAGGAAAATAACCTCACACTCAACATCAACAAAACAAAGGAGATGATTGTGGACTTCAGGAAACAGCAGAGGGAGCACCCCTCTATCCACATCGACGGGACAGTAGTGGAGAAGGTGGAACGTTTGAAGTTCCTCGGCGTACACATCATGGACAAACTGAAATGGTCCACCCACACAGACAGCATGGTGAAGAAGGCGCAACAGTGCCTCTTCAACCTTAGGAGGCTGAGGAAATTTGGCTTGTCACCAAAAACACTCACAAACTTTTACAGATGCACAATCGAGAGCATCCTGTCGGGCTGTATCAACGCTTGGTACGGCAACTGCTCCGCCCACAACCATAAGGCTCTCCAGAGAGGAGTGAGGTCTGCACAACGCATCACCGGGGGCAAACTACCTGCCCTCCAGAACACCTACACCACCTGATGTCACAGGAAGGCCAAAAAGATAATCAAGGACAACAGCCACCCAAGCCACTGCACCCCGCTATCATCCAGAAGGCGAGATCAGTACAGGTGCATCAAAGCTGGGACCAAGAGACTGAAAAACAGCTTCTATCTCAAGGCCATCAGACATGTTAAACAGCCATCACTAACATTGAGTGGCTGCTGCCAACATACTGACTCAAATCTCTAGCCACTTTAATAATTACAAATTGGATGTAATAAATATATCACTATTCACTTTAAACAATGCCTCTTTATATAATGTATACATACCCTACATTACTCATCTCATATGTATATACTGTACTCTATACCATCTACTGCATCTTGCCTATGCTGCATGGCCATCGCTCATCTATATATTTATATGTACATATTCTTATTCATTCCTTTACACTTGTGTGTATAAGGTAGTTGTTGTGAAATTGTTAGATTACTTGTTAGATATTACTGCACGGTCGGAACTAGAAGCGCAAGCATTTTGCTACACTCGCATTAACATCTGCTAACCATGTGTATGTGACCAATAGCATTTGATTTGATTTGAAATTCTAAAGAGCCAAAAAAGAGAAGCGTCAGAGAGTTGTGAAGGTCTGCTTGGGTACACTGTAACTGTAGCTCCTGCCAAGTGCCCCTGTCCTTTGTGTGGACTGTTGCGTGCTATAGACAGGGCCATGGTGAGGGCCACATCAGCAGGGGAGGCAGCGGCAAGCATCATTAGCCTTCTTTGTGAGAAGCAAATTGGAGTCAAGTCCATCTGACCAATGAGCAGCTGCTGCTCCACTAATCCTTCTGTTGTGTGACAGGCAGAAGTAGAGACCTACACTACACAACTGGCCCACATGTATCAGTCAGAGTTTTGCTGAGGCACGCCAACAGTTGAACTTTATGGGAGTAAGAGAAGGAGGTCCTCTCTGACAGCATAGAGATTGCAACTCTGTACTTCTCTCTCCAGTATGGTTTGAATATACTGAATTATCTCATCATCTCTTTCACAGAAAACATCATACAATTTGCTCTGGTCAAGATACCACGGACCATAGCAAACACATATGATACTTCTGAATAAAGGATTTCTGCTGTTTCTTTTTGACCCCCTTTTCATTCAGATACAATCAGGTTGGAGCAAACCTTTCTGCTACTGTAGCAAATTTCAAGGTTGTGGAAAAGAGCTGCGAGTTAGTTTCCCATTTAGGTTGGAATAACATATTTGGCCTGTCTCCTTTTGACACAATGTAGGGAAAATAATATATCTTAGCGGAAACGAAAACAGAAGTCAAAAACATTCACACACTTCACTTTCCAAACGGAACAAAAACAGACATTCATTCTCCTTCCTCTCTATGCAGATGATGCCATGGTTCATTGTTGAGGTGGTAAGTGAGCAGGTCTACATTTTCTACTAGGCTACAAGTTTTCCAAGGCATAAAGATGCTTTCCTTCCAATTCATCACCAGCCTATCATCTGCACAGAGATGATAAACGTTTTAGCTTGCTACATTACATGCTGACCACACCGCTCTAGCGTTGCAAAATAAATGTACACATACATGTTATTCAATCATTTCACCCACACTGCTCGCGTGCGTCTGCATAGCCAGGCGCTAAAATAGAACTTGGTTCTATTTGTGCCGCTTGACCCGCTGCAAGTCCTGCCTCTCCCATCTCCTCATTGGTTTTTAGGAGCATATATCCACATGGATGATTGAAAGACGAACTGAGGTTCACACTCCAGTCCAGTTGGTAGTGGTAATGCACCTTGAAGTTGGTTGCCAACTGCCATATAAAGTCCAAAGAAGAAGAAGAATCCTGAAGGAGAGATTACTAGAAATGAACTCAGTTGACCCTTTTATCTGTTTATTAATTGTTGGCGTACAGGACCTTGTGCATTTCTGGTAAAATAACAACCTAGGACAAATTAGCTAGCAACAGCAAGCTAGCTAGCTAAATTGCCATGAATGTTTGATGCTTTTCGATCTGTCCCCAAATGAATATAGTTAGTTCAGAGTTCGTTTTGATATTTCAACCTGCATGTCCTGATCGCGTCTGGAGTGGGGGGACAAAATCAACCTTCGCGCGAGGGGTCTGGACAGCATGTTAGGTTAGATACACACAGACCGCATGTGAGAGGAATGTAGACAACACAATGAGGAAAGAGAGGGATAGAGACAGTTCGTGAATGTATGCCTTATCTACTTGGAAGAACTAGTAAAATGATTTAGTCAGACAGCTCTAGATGCATACTAGTAACACTAAAGACAGTACAGTATGGGGAGCACAGCGATAACCTTGCCTGGCTGGCTGGCTGCTACTGCCTGATCAGAGATGAAATGATGACTTTAAGGAATAAAAAGTGATTAAATTATAAAATCATTTTTAAATGTAATACACAATAAATATGTTTTTTCTTTCATAGTAATTTCCTATTTTTCTATTGATGTTTACCCAATGTGGATCTGAAAGAGACATTGGAAAATGTTGGCAATTTAATGTTCACTATTTTTGGCATTGGAATTTTTGCATATGTGAAAACAAAAAAAATCTAAACCGAAAAATAGAAAACGGGATATATTTTTTACAATTATAGAACGGAAACCGAACCGACTTCAAAAAACACTAATCGCTCAGCACTACAATGGATTAATTGGGTGAGGAGGTGACCCATTAAACTAACTGGATTTTCCCAGTCAATCTACTGGCCTTCCTAGTTACATTCAGTCACTCTACTGGCCTTCCTAGCAACTGCCAGAGTCACTCTACTGGCCTTTCTAGTTACTGCCAGAATCACTCTACTGGCCTTTCTAGTTACTGCCAGAGTCACTCTACTGGCCTTCTTAGTTACTGCCAAAGTCACTCTACTGGCCTTCCTAGTTACGTTCAGAGTCACTCTACTGGCCTTCCTAGTTTACATGCCCAGATTCACGCTACTGCCGTCCTGTTATCCAGATACTCACTCTACTGCCTTCCTAGTTACTGCAGATGTCAACTCTACTGGCCTTCCTAGTTACTCCAGATCACTCTTACTGGCCTTCCTAGTTACTGCCAGAGTCCCTCTACTGGCCTTCTTAGTTACTGCCAGAGTCACTCTACTGGCCCTAGTTACGTTCAGAGTCACCTCTACTGGCCTTTCTAGTTACTCCAGAGTCACTCTACTGGCCTTCCTAGTTACGTCAGAGTCACTCTACTGGCCTTCTTATTACTGCCAGAGTCCCTCTACTGGCCTCCTAGTTACGTTCAGAGTCACTCTACTGGCCTTCCTAGTACTGCCAGATCACTCTACTGCCTCCCTATACTCCGAGTCACTCTACTGGCCTTCTTAGTTACTGCCAGAGTCACTCTACTGGCCTTCCTAGTTACTGCCAGAGTCACTCTACTGGCCTTCAAAGTTACTGCCAGAGTCACTTTACTGGCCTTCCAACATGGTCTCAGAGAATTTTGGTTAGGCGAAGGGTTAGCTAACATACTAAGTCATTGCAAAGTAGCTAAAAAGTAGTAATGATTTGCAAAGTCGCTAGTTAGCACCCTCCTTCTGTTATTGCCTTAAAGCTGTGACCAAATGCATATATAAATGTGAGTTATAGATCTGTCATTCTCATTGAAAGCAAGTCTAAGCAACGGTAGATCTGTTCTATATGCGCTATTTCTATGCTTCTATGCAGCTTCTATGCTGCTTTTGATTTAGCGTCTTTTACTTTCAGTTTTGAATAGCAGCTTCAAACAGCTGAAAATACAATATTTTTGGTTATGGAAATTATATTTCACAGCGGTTTAAATGGTTCAAAGATTCTCTACATTATATTTGCTTGTTTTGTCACAAACGCAATTTAGGTGAAAAATTGCAACCAGGAAATGGCGGGATGATTTCTGTATAGTGCATCTTTATGTAACCTTCTGTCTTATGTAACCATACCAAATGTAACATATCATACTAATTTGAATGTCCCAGATTTACATTTACTATGTTACGTCTAGTCTTGGAGACCAAGCTGGGCCTTCCTAGTTACTGCCAGAGTCACTCTACTGGCCTTCCTTCCCCTGCCCAGTTACTGCCATAGTCCTATACTGGGAGAAACCAAAGCATGTGAGAACTGATTCATTCACAAGGCTGAGATAAAAATAAAACCAAGGCCCATAGCAGCAATCCAATAGGGATGAGTGCTTATAGGGAGACTCAGCTGCATCATACAGTGACGTGCCACTGTGCCAGGGAGCCACCATGGAGTTCTTAATGGAATTGTTTACGGAAACATAATTTTTCCATTGTACAGGGAGCTGGAGAAGTGGTTGAATGACAGGAGTTTATTCAAGGCAGAGCAAAGTCTTGAGGTAATCTAGACACATTAACTCAACATTAAAAGGGTAGAGCTATGACAAGTTCAGAGCAGGATAAACTGCTGCAATGTTATCTTTCCCACACTGATTTTTTTTGCATAGAGGGGTCTGACGTAAAAGAGGTATAATTCCCAATACTCGGAATCAGTCATATCCTGCAATACAGTTCCTGTTGTAAACCCTGGTGTACTGTATATCACTGTATTGCAAAGTCAGTCAAAGGATAGTTCTAGATATAAACGTGTGGGACTCATAAATAGTGGTGCTTGTAGTCCTACTAGTTAAACAGGTGCTATGTCTATCAGGTTTGCAATTCGAGCAGCACGGGAGGGGGCAAGGCTTCCTGAATTCCACTGTGGTACTTTTGACTGGAAAAGTGTTGACTGATATAAATAGCTATGGTCCCCCTTGGTATGCCCATCATCTATACACACACACACCTGTAAACACAGGCACTGGCCACCTGCGTCACACACAAACTGGACACCATCTGGGCAGTCTGGGTCACATGCTCCCAGATGTGCCCTTCGGCCTGTGTTGGCCCCTCCAGTACTCTGCTCTAGTAAAGCAGGTTCAGATGGGATGTGTTAAGGAGCAGATGTGATGTGTGAAGTGGAGGAGGTGATGTGTGACAGGGATGATGTGATGTGTGACGGGGATGATGTGATGTGTGACGGGGAGGATGTGTCATCTGTCAAGAGGGGCTTAAATGGAAGATCGGGACGCAGACACATACTATGGACCCTGGGCCTGACGCATTGGCCATCAGGCTAGGAGGCCAGGGGAGCAGTGTTGACACAGTCCTACAGCAACACTCATAGGTTATTTCACAACCAGTCACACAGATCTAAAGATACCACAGCTGAGGGAGATAAGGAGCTGCAGAAGCACTTCCGAGCATAGCTGCAGAGCGCCATTATCGGAGCCATAGTAACTAAATGACAAAGCAATTTAGGAATTTCAACAGAGAGGGAGATATCATCACATTATACTCTGGAGACTACTTCCATTCCACTGCAGCACGTCATCGTTGCTGTTGAGATGACCCTCTCTAGTTTCGTTAGTGAATGGGAACTCTGCAGCCAGCCAGTCTGTGTGATGAGGTGACCGAGGGGCCTGGAAAGGCCACATCTCTCTGCCCATTTCAATGTCTACTCCCCATGCCCAGCTTAGCGTAGTTAATGGTTCATTCCATTAATTAATATAAATATGCTATTTCAAAGACCTTTAAATGCCTAATTAAAATCTTAATAAACTCTTGATCAGAGATGGGGACATTCTGAACTTCAGGTTTTTGGGAGTGTAAGATTCATCAAGCTGTCTTACGACACCGTAAAAATACCGGTTCTGTATTTATTTTCTTAGTCAACCTTGTGTTCTGTTTCTTTGTGTTAATTAATTTCACCTGTTAGTTACTCACCTGGTCTCATCAGCTCCTTATTTAGTTCAGTTCATTCTGTTTGTGCCTTTGTGAGGTATTGTTCGTTTTGACTCTACTAAGCCTTTTCCTAGCTCGTTTGTGAGAACCAGTTGTAGCCTTCAGTCCTAGTTTTGTTTCACCTGCCTGTTTGCTTAAGTGTGTATGACCATTGCCTGCCTGTGACCACGATTCCTGCCTTCTGCGAAGCTGCAATAAACACCTGCTGCTCTCTGCACGTGAATCTACACCTTTTTCTCCCTGAGTATTCATTACAGTATACCTCACCTAAAAATGGAATGGATTCAGCGGAGCTACAGAGGCGCCTAACCCAGCAAGAGGAGCGTATGGAGGAAATCTGCCATCTTATCCCTACTCCTCCGATGCCAGGTATCGCAACCCATAGCCCTCCTTTCTTATGCATGCCTGGAAAATATGACGGTTCACCTGGGAAATGTCAGGGATTTCTGATACAATGCAGAAAATACATTGAGCACAACCCCACTAACTTCGCCACAGACAAGAGCAGGGTGGATTTTGTTGTCTCTACTCGCAGGCAAAACCCTGGATTGGGCCACCGCCATATGGACTGCCAACAGCACAGAACTCGGATCTGAGACCCATTTTCACACCCTGGAATGACTCGGTCACTCTCCTTCCGGTCGTCCTATAGGAGACCTCCTCATAGACCTTCAACAAGGATGCAATTCAGCTGCTGAGTATGCCCTCGAGTTCCGCACCATGGCTGCAGGGAGTGGATGTAGTGAGGCTGCTTTACATACCGTCTACTGACGAGGGCTCAACAGGGAACTTCAGGCGGAGCTGGCCTGTAGAGGTGACCTTCAGGATTTAAATCAATACATTCGTATGTCCATCTCCATCGACCACCTCATCGCCGACCGCCGAAGAACTCTGACACCCAGGAACACCAAACCTTCTCTTTCCATGATCCCGTCCGAGTTTTTCAGAGCCCATGCAGTTGGGCCATGCTCCTCTCCCGTGTATTGAACGTCAAAGGCGGATCCAAGGGTTCTGCCTATACTGTGGAGGGAAAGATCATCTACTCAGCCATTGCCCTGTTCGCACCCACGGAGAGATAAGGGTCCCTCCGCTGCCATGCAGGTAGGAGTGTCCTTATTTCTAAATATATCCCAGAAGCAATTCTCCATCCCAGTATTGATAACCGTGAAGGGGGTTACTAAGTACGTAGAGGGCTTGATAGATTCAGGAGCAGCAGGTAATTTTATAGATCACCAGCTAGTACAAGAGCTTGACATTGATCTAACACCTGGCACCCCTCCCTTAAGGATTAACACCCTGGACGGGCAGCCATTGGGCACGGGCTTCATCACGCACCTGACACAGAGCGTCACCATCCAGATTGGAGTCTTCCGCACTGAAACCATGGAACTCTCATCCCCTAAACAGCCACTCATCCTCGGACACCCCTGGCTTTGTTGTCATGACCCTGCCATCTCGTGGCAACAAGGTGAACTACTGTCCTGGTCTTCTAACTGCTTCTCCAGTTGTCTCAGCCTACCCTGCAGAGCCACCACCATTGAGGCCTCTGCAGTGCCACACAGCATACCATCTGAATACACCCAGTACAGCTAAATCAAGGCCTCCACTCTGCCACCACATCACCCAGAGGACTGTGCTATTGACTTACTCCCTGGAGTGTCCCCACCGAAGGGCTGTGTTTACCCCCCATCTATCCCGGAAAATGAAGCAAGAGAGAACTACATTGATGAATCGCTCAAATGGTTTCATTCGTCCTTCCTCTTCCCCGGCTGTCGCCAACTTCTTCTTCGTTGGAAAAAAGGATGGTGGTCTCCGTCGATGTATTGATTACCGTTCCCCAAATGACGTCATGGTCAAGAACCGTTTCTCTCCTCTGATCCCAGCGACCCTTGAGCAAGTGGGCCGCGCCAGCATCTATACAAGACTCGACCTGTAAAGTGCATATAACCTTGTCCATATACATGAAGGCGGCGAATGGAAGACTGCCTTTATCACCGCACGAGGGCACAATGAATACCTGGTCATGCCTTACTAATGCCCCTGCCGTCTTCCAATCCTTTATGAACAAGGTTTTCCAGGATATGATCAACCGCTTTCTCATCGTCTACATTGATGACATCCTGATTTACTCCCTGAAGGAACACGTGCAAAAGGTTCTTCAACGGCTCCTTGACCATAACCTTTATGTGAAGACTGAAAAGAGCACCTTCCATGCAACCTCGGTAAACTTCCTCGGTTTCGTACTGACACCTGGAGGGGTCAGCATGGATGAGAACAAAGTCACCGCCGTCAGTAACTAGCGCAAACCCACCACCGTTAAGGAACTCCAACATTTCATTGGGTTCTCCAACTACTGCTGCATGATTACTTTCAACAACTTGAATTGCTGCTTCAGCTCTGGTCCTTCGCCAACCAGATCCGACCCTTCCTTTCAACCTGGAGGTGGATGCCTCCAAAGTAGGAACCATACTCTCTCAGCGGGTGGGAACACCTCCCAAATCACATCCCTGTGCCTTCTTCTCCAGGAAGTTATTCCTCGCTGAGAGGCATTACAATGTGGGGAACAGAACTCCTCGCCATCAAGCTGGCCCTTGAGGAGTGGCGCCACTGGTTGGAGGGCACACAACATCCCACAGATTATTGTAATCTGGATTATATCAGAGGGGCCAAGAGGTTAAACTCCAGACAAACTCGCTGGGCTCTTGTTCACACGCTTCCATTTTCATGTTACTTACATCCCTGAAAAGAAAAACGTAAATGCTGCCGCTCTCCCCCGCCAGTTTGACCTTTCGACCAGTAACTCAGACCCTACACCCATTCTTCTTTCCTCTTGCATTATGGAACCGGTACAGTGGGAGGTTCACTCTGCCTACAAGAAGCCCTATCCTCAGACCCGGCTCCTCCTAAGACACCAGCTGGGAAGAGTTACGTACCAGCAGCTGTTAGACCCCAAATGATGCAATGGTGTCACACATCCTTGGGGTCAGGGCATTACATGAACCACTGAACTTCTAGCCCGTAAATTCTGGTGGTCCTCACTGGCATCTGACGTAAGGGATTACGTACTCTCCTGTCCAGTCTGCGCCCAAACCAAAAGCCCTTGTCATCTACCTTCTGGTAAGCTTCAACCTTTGCCAAATCCTCACAGACCCTGGTCCCACCATAGCTGTTGACTTCATCACAGACATTCCTGAATCCTCTGGTAACACCACCATCCTTGTCATAGTAGACCGTTTTTCAAAAATGTGTCGTCTGGTTCCTCTTCCCAATTTACCTAACGCCATGGAATTGGCTGAGTGTATGTTCCAGCAGGTGTTCTGTCTGTATGGGATTCCGGAAGACATAGTCTCTGACCGCGGGCCCGAGTTTGTCTCCCGGGGGTGGCGAGCATTCTGTGACCGACTGGGGGTAGCCCTCAGCCTCTCCTCTGGGTACCACCCCCATACCAACGGGCAGACAGAACGCCTGAAACAAGAAATAGGGAAGTACCTCCGCCAACAATGTTCTGCCTCTACACACCACTGGAGTCGGTATATGGCCTGGGCCGAATACGCTCAGAACTCACTCATGCATTCATCCTTCTGCATTACTCCATTTCAGTGTGTCCTTGGTTACCAACCCCCCATGTTTCCCTGGGAGGCGGAGCCTGGTACTGTCCAGCTGTCGACGGCTGGTTTCGTAAGGTTCTGTATTTATTTTCTTAGTCAAACTTGTGTTCTGTGTTCTTGAACGTAGCCCTGTCTTTCAGGTGCAATAAACACCTTCTGCACTCTGTGTGTGAATCTATACTTTTTTTCCCTCCCTGAGTATTCAATAGTCTTACCACAGGAACTCAGTAGCTGATCATTTCATCACTGCTGACTGGATGAAATGCCTACTTTGTTAGTAGGATATCAGATGCTATCTGTGAGCTCAGCTCATTGATAGATTATTGTAATATGTGGATGAGAATATTTAATCACCTCTGTCTTAAATAAACCAGCTCTGGTATTCCATTTCCCATCTGTGGTAAATATTCATAACAGATGTGGAGCCAGCAGAAGCACCTAGCTGGCTGATGAAATGTAAAGTAGCTGTCTCTGTCTGTAGCCAGCCCAGGCCTGCGATCACTATCAGGGCTGTACCTATTGCATTAATACCCTACTGTAATGTGGGGGAAGGAACTAGAACTCATCTACCTGAAAGAGGAGAGCAGTATGGCAGACTGCTTCCCCCTTTAAGGGAGAAAGTATCTAATGTGCTGCATGCCGACGCCATCTTCGTGACATTCACAACGCCAATGTCTAGGCATATTCCTTGTGTGAGTTATGACAATCATATCACTAGATCTTAGGAGTAATTCTTGGTCAGTTCTGACTAGAAATATAACCTAGTTTATATTCAACATCCGGGGGGAAAAAAAGATAAAAAAACTATTCCATTGATGTTTGGTAAATTTTGTGAGGTGTGAGCTGTGGTGGCCTAACTGAGTGAGAGAGCTGGCACTCAGCCTCCCTCCTCCTTGCAGCCAGGACTTTTTCTGGGCACTGGGGCCAAATCTCCCTGTCAAAACACATCAGTCAGGGTCTAAACCAGGCGTACTAAAGCCTCTAGTGTGTTGTCATGAAGAAAGTTTCATAAGATGGTGAATGCAGATGGATTGAGGAAAACTTAAAGTCAAGAGTCCTTTTCTCTATTCGTTCTTCAACTACTCTTGATGTACTTCACTGTAAGCTGATCTACTTTTAGGAGGCCCCTGTTGCTTCAGTTGACGTCACCTGATTATTTTCCACAGTATGTGTTGCTCTTGTCACTCATTGTCTTGTGCATAGGAACACCTCTACTTCCTCCTCACTATATCACATGATATACTGAACAAAAATCTAAAACGTAAAGTGTTGGTTAAATGAGCTGAAATAAAAGATCCCAGAAATGTTCAATTTCTCTCAAATTTTGTGAACAAATTTGTTTGCATATCTCTTTTGCCAAGATAATCCCTCCAACTGACAGGTGTGGCATATCAAGAAGCTGATTAAACAGCATGATCCTTACACAGATACGCCTTGTGCTGGGGACAAAAGGCCACTCTAAAATGTACAGCTTTGTCACACAACTCAATGCCACAGATGTCTCAAGGTTTGAGGGAGCTTGCAATTGGTATGCAGACTGCAAGAATGTCCACCAAGGCTGCTACCAGATCATTTAATGTTAATTTATCTACCATAAGCCGCCTTCAACGTCATTTTAGAGAATTTGGCAGTATGTCCAACCGGCCTCACAATTGCAGAACCCCACCAGCCTAGAACCTCCACATCCGGCTTCTTCAGCTGCGGGATCATCTGAGACCAGCCACCCGGACAGCTGATGAAACTGTTGGTTTGCACAACCGAAGAATTGCTGCACAAACTGTCAGAAACCATCTCAGGGAACCTCATTTGCTTTCTTGTCGTTCTCACCAGGATCTTGACCTAACTGCAGTCCGGCTTAATAACTGACTTCAGTGGGCAAATGCTCACCTTCAATGTCTGGAGAACACTGGAGAAGTGTGCCCTTCACGGATGAGTCCTGGTTTCAATAATACCGGGTAGAAGACGGACAGCGTGTATGGCGTTGTGTGGTTTGCTGATGTCAACGTTATGAGCAGTGCCCCATGGTGACGGTGGGGTTATGGTATGGGCAATCATATGCTACGGACAATGAACACAATTGCATTTTATCGAAATTTGAATGTACAGAGATACCGTGACGAGATCCTGAGGCCCATTGTCGTGCCATTAATCTGCCGCCTCATGTTTCAGCATGATAATGCATGTCACAAGGATCTGTACACAATTCCTGGAACCTGACAATGTCCTAGTTCTTCCATGGCCTGCATACTCAAAGGACAAGTCACCCATTGAGCATGTTTAGGATGCTCTGGATCGACGTGTACGACACCGTGTTCTAGTTCCTGACAATATCCAGCAACTTCGCACAGCCATTGAAGAGGAGTGGGACAACATTCCACAGGCCACAATCACCAGCCTGATCAACTCTATGCGAAGGAGATGTTTTGCGCTGCATGAGCCAAATGGTGTTCACACCAGATACTGACTGGTTTTCTGATCCACGCCCCTACTTTTTTTTTGTTATTTGACCAACAGATGCATGTCTGTATTCTCAGTCATGTGAAATCCATAGATTAGGACCTAATGTATGAACTGTAACTCAGTCAAATCTTTGAAACTGTTGCATGTTTCGTTTATATTTTTTGTTCAGTGTATATGGGACTACTGGCTATCCCATGGTGTGAGAGGAACAGTCCGGTAGGCTTTCCGGAAGGTGATTCTGAGAGCACATAGGGGGCTGATAATCATTGTAAAGATTCTCCTGGGTGTTTAGGATGCACTGTGAGTTTAACATGGGAACACTGCCTTCTTCAAAATCCATCCACAAAAGATAAACCAGTGCAGGGCTCTTCAGGAACAAATTAGATTCCTCATTGAAATACCCAACACTTGAGGGATTACATGCTCTATCCACAGATCTGACTACTATAATGCATGGCAGAGTTGTTATTGTTGTCTTAGCTGTGTATGGTTAGTAGGACCCCCTGAGAAAGCTGAAATAAAATGCTTACCATACGTAATTGCCTGGGTAAATATTTCATGCTGACATTTGCTTTGATACACAATGCAAGGAGAATACGATTATACTGTTTACAACTTCACTAATGCAGGGGGACTGTATAATAGGAATCAGAGAAATGAATGAATGGTTGAGAGGAGTTGTTCAGAACCAGACACAGGAGACTATGTGGTGACCTAGAAAACCAGCCTTGGTTGCCATCTGACTTCTATGAAATGAAATACTTTAGTGTTTAGCCTATAGCCTACTCTTAATGCATGCATTGCAAATCATGTTCTCTTCTCTCCAACACTATCAAAGACGCTACTGATTGGGCTCCAACTGGTTCCTATTTAACTGATTCTACTTTCCAAATATATGCAAAATCACCCATTATGATCTTTGTCTTGTGTGCTGATCATAGTATATTCAACTAAATCAAAGCCTGCAGGTTCTATTCCACCTCTATACTGTGTCTATCATAAGTACTGGATTTATTCACATGTTATTGTGTTACAAAGTGGGATTTAATTGTCATTTTTAGTCAACAATCTCCAACATATACTCTGTAATGTCTGTGGTAGATTTTTATGATTCATGAAAAGTAAAACACTAATATATCTTTATTAGATGCATATTCACCCCCGTGAGTCAAAACATGTTAGAAAGACCTTTGGCAGCGATTACAGCTGTGAGTCTTCTTGGGTAAGGCTCACCTGTATTGTGCAATATTTGCCCATTTATTCTTTTCAAATTCTTCAATGTCTGTCATGGTGTTGGGGATCATGGCTGGACAACAATTTCAAATCTTGCCATAGATTTTCAGATTTAAGTCGAAACTAACTTAGTCACTCAGGAACATTCCCTGTCTTCTCGGTAAGCAACTCCAATGAAGATTTAGTCTTGTGTTGTAGGCATTACAGAGGGTCGAGCTACCTGCCATCCAGGAACTCTAAGCCAGGTGGTGTCAGAGGAAGGCCCTAAACATGTTCTAAGACTCAAGTCACCCAAGTCATAGACTGTTCTCTCTGCTACAGCACGGCAAGTGGTACCGACGCACCAAGTCTGGAACCAACAGGACACTGAACATGTTCTACCCCCAAGCTATAAGACTGCTAAATAGTTAGTTAAATAGTTAACCAATAGCTACCTGAAATATCTGCATTGACCCTTTTGCACTAAGCTCTTTTGACTCATCACATACGCTGCTGTTATTGTTTATTATCTATCACGTTGCCTAGTCACTTTATCCCTACCTATATGTACATTTGGAAAGTATTCAGACCCCTTGACTTTTTCCACATTTTGTTATGTTACAGCCTTATTCTAAAATGTATTAAATATGTTTTTAAATATGTTTTTTTACCAATCCACACAATACCTCAATGCCAAAGAGAAAACAGGTTTTTAAGAAATGTTTGCAAATGTGTACATACAAAAAAACCAAATACCTTATTTACATAAGTATACAGACACTTTGCTATGAGACTCAAAATTGAGCTCAGGTGCATCCTGTTTCCATTGATCATTCTTGAGATGTTTCTACAACTTGATTGGAGTCCACCTGTGGTAAATTCAATTGATTAGACATGGTTTGGAAAGGCACACACCTGGCTATATAAGATCCCACAGTTGACAGTGCATGTCAAAGCAAAAACCAAGCCATGAGGTCAAAGTAATTGTACGTAGAGCTCGGAGACAGGACTGTGACGAGGCACAGATCTGGGGAAGGTAACCAAAACATTTCTGCAGCATTGTCCCCAAGAACACAGTGGCCTCCATAATTCTTAAACGGAAGAAGCTTGGAACCACCAAGACTCTTCCTAAAGCTGGTCGCCCGGCCAAACTGAGCAATCAGGGGAGAAGCGCGTTGGTGAGGGAGGTGACCAAGAACCCAATGGTTACTCTGACAGAGGACCAGAGTTCCTCTGTGGAGATGGGAGAACCTTCCAGAAGGAGAACCATCTCTGCAGCACTCCACCAATCAGGCCTTCATGGTAGAGTGGCCAGACTGAAGCCAATCCTCAGTAAAAGTTAAATGACAGCCCGCTTGAAGTCAAATCAAATCAAAGTTTATTTGTCACGTGCGCCGAATACAACAGGTGTAGACGTTACGGTGAAATGATTACTTACAGGCTCTAACCAATAGTGCAAAAAAGGTTTAGGTGAACAAAGGTTAAGTAAATAAATAAAAACAACAGTAAAAAGACAGTGAAAAATAACAGTAGCGAGGCTATATACAGTAGCGAGGCCATAAAAGTAGCGAGGCTACATACAGACACCGGTTAGTCAGGCTGATTGAGGTAGTATGTACATGTAGATATGGTTAAAGTGACTATGCATATATGATGAACAGAGAGTAGCAGTAGCATAAAAGAGGGGTTGGCGGGTGGTGGGTGGCGGGACACAATGCAGATAGCCCGGTTAGCCAATGTGCCGGAGCACTGGTTGGTCGGGCCAATTGAGGTAGTATGTACATGAATGTATAGATAAAGTGACTATGCATATATGATAAACAGAGAGCAGCAGCGTAAAAGAGGGGGAGAGGGGGGGGCACACAATGCAAATAGTCCGGGTAGCCATTTGATTACCTGTTCAGGAGTCTTATGGCTTGGGGGTAAAAACTGTTGAGAAGCATTTTGGACCTAGACTTGGCACTCCGGTACCGCTTGCCTTGCAGTAGTAGAGAGAACAGTCTATGACTGGGGTGGCTGGGGTCTTTGACAATTTTTAGGGCCTTCCTCTGACACCGCCTGGTGTAGAGGTCCTGGATGGCTGGCAGCTTTGCCCCAGTGATGTACTGGGCCGTACGCACTACCCTCTGTAGTGCCTTGCGGTCGGAGGCCGAGCAATTGCCGTACCAGGCAGTGATGCAACCAGTCAGGATGCTCTCGATGTTGCAGCTGGAGATCCTTTTGAGGATCTCAGGACCATGCCAAATCTTTTTAGTTTCCTGAGGGGGAAAAGGCTTTGTCGTGCCCTCTTCACGACTGTCTTGGTGTGTTTGGACCATTCTAGTTTGTTGTTGATGTGGACACCAAGGAAGTTGAAGCTCTCAACCTCTCAACCAACAGGCACATAAAGGACTCTCAGACCATGAGAAACAAGATTCTCTGATCTGATGAAACCAAGATTGAACTCTTCGGCCTGAATGCTAAGCGTCACATCAGGAGGAAACCTGGCACCATCTCTATGGTGAAGCATAATGGTGGCAGCATCATGCTGTGGGGATGTTTTTAATGGCAGGGACTGGGAGACTAGTCAGGATCGAGGGAAAGATGATCAGAGCAAAGTACAGAGAGTTCCTTGATGAAAACCTGCTCCAGAGCGCTCAGGACCTCAGACTGGGGCAAAGGTTCACCTTCCAACAGGACAACGACCCTAAGCACACAGCTAAGACAAGACAGGAGTGGCTTTGGGACAAGTCTCTGAATGTCCTTGAGGCCCAGCCAGAGCCGGGACTTGAACCCAATCGAACATCTCTGGAGAGACCTGAAAATAGCTGTGCAACAACGCTCCCCAACCAACCTGACAGAGCTTGAGAGGATCTGCAGAGAACAATGGGAGAAACTCCACAAAGTGTGCAAAGCTTGTAGCGTCATACCCAAAAAGACTCGAGGCTGTAATCGCTGCCAAAGGTTCTTCAACAAAGTACTGAGTAAAGGGTCTGAATACTTATGCAAATGTGTAATCTTTTTTTTTTTTTTTGCTTTTCCATTATTGGGTATTGTGTGTAAATTGATGAGGGAAAAAAACGAATTAATCCAATTTAGAACAAGCCTGTAACGTAACAAAACTGAAAAAGTCATGGGGTATGAATACTTTCTGAATGCACTGTATCTATCTCAATACCTTGTATCCCTGCACATCGACTCGGTACTGGTAACCAGTGTATATAGCCAAGTTATCGTTACTCATTGTGTATTTATAACTTTTGTTATTATTTTTCTATTTATTCGTTGTGTTTATATTTATATATTTTTTCTACTATTTCTCTTTTTATTTTTTTGCCTTGTTGGGAAGGGCCCGTAAGTAAACATTTCACTGTTAGTCTACACCTGTTGTTTACGAAGCATGTAACAAATACAATTTGATTTATTGTCATGCTGAAAGGTTAATTAGTCTCCCAGTGTCTTGTGTAAAGCAGACTGAAGCAAGTTTTCCTCTAGGATTTTGCCTGTGCTTAGCTTCATCCCGTTTCTTTTTATCCTGAAAAATTCCAGTCTTTGCCGATGTGAAGTATACCCAAACCATGATGCAACCACCCCCGTGCTTGAAAGTAAGGGGGAATTTACTCAGTGATGTGTTGTGTTGGATTTGCCCCAAACATAAGGCTTTGCATTTAGGCCAAAAAGTGTATTCCTTTGCCATGTATTTTGTCACTATTATTTTAGTGCAGCCTTTCTTAAAGTATGGGTCGCGACCGACGCGGACCTGATAATGGTGGGTCGTGATGTGTCAGAGTAAATATATAATTATTTCATTCATTACTGGAATTGATTTGGTCAAGTGTGCTCTCTGCTTAGCAGCGGTCTCTGCTCAGTTTGGCAGGTGCGTGAGTGTGAGAGGGAGATGCCCATGTGCTTCGCGGTTTACCTGATATTTTTTCTGCAGTTTTCTTGAAGATTACTCCGCGACACACGCGATGCAGCGCTGTCGTTCAGCAGCAGATGATGCGCTGTCTGCCACTGACTTGTCATTCCCACTCGCCATCACTCAGCGCTGTCATCAAATGGACTCATGCTAGCCACAAGTTCTGACTGAGCTCAATTATCATGAAACTCGTATACAGCGATGAGTTTCTCTTTCATAGAAACGTATAACGAGGAGCGCCCACAATGTGTTTTGTGCGGGGAAGTGCTTAGTAATGAAATGACAGGTCCTGACCAAACATCCACAGCATGATGGTAAACCCAGGAAGTTCTTTCAGAACAGGGCAGAATGCTTCAGGAAACAGTGCTTCGACAGTGAAAAAGTAAGTCAGCTAGCAAGGTATTGTTGTCATTGTATAACAGGTGATGAAAAGCATAAATAAGGGAGTACTAACTATCTCTCATAGTAGTAGATGTGAGTTTCTCTTTCAAACAATCCACTGGCCTTGTACACAGCTAATAGCTATCATTCGCCAAAGCAAGCTAGCTACTGATAGTGCAACCTTAGTAACAGTACAGTCGTGGCCTAAAGTTTTGAGAATGAAACAAATATTAATTTCCACAAAGTTTGCTGCTTCAGTGTCTTTAGATATTTTTGTCAGATGTTACTATGGAATACTGAAGTATAATTACAAGCATTTCATAAGTGTCAAAGGCTTTAATTGACAATTACATGGAGTTGATGCAAAGAGTCAATATTTGCAGTGTTGACCCTTCTTTTTCAAGACCTCTGCAATCCGCCCTGACATGCTGTCAATTAACTTCTGGGCCACATCCTGACTGATGGCAGCCCATTCTTGCATAATCAAMGCTTGGAGTTTGTCAGAATTTGTGTGATTTTGTTTGTCCACCCGCCTCTGAGGATTGACCACAAGTTCTCAATGGGATTAAGGTCTGGGGAGTTTCCTGGCCATGGACACAAAATATCGATGTTTTGTTCCCCGAGCCACTTAGTTATCACTTTTGCCTTATGCAAGGTGCTCATCATGCTGGAAAAGCATTGTTCGTCACCAAACTGTTCCTGTACCTGTTGCTCTCGAGGATGTGTGTTGGTACCATTCTTTATTCATGGCTGTGTTCTTAGGCAAAATTGTGAGTGAGCCCACTCCCTTGGCTGAGAAGCAACCCCACACATGAATGGTCTCAGGATGCTTTACTGTTGGCATGACACAGGACTGATGTAGCGCTCACCTTGTCTTCCGGACAAGCTTTTTTTCCGGATGCCCCAAACAATCGGAAAGGGGATTCATCAGAGAAAATGACTTTACCCCAGTCCTCAGCAGTCTATCCCTGTACCTTTTGCAGAATATCAGTCTGTCCCTGATGTTTTTCCCAGAGAGAAGTTGCTTCTTTGCTGCCTTCTTGACACCAGGCCGTCCTCCAAAAGTCTTCGCCTCACTGTGCGTGCAGATGCACTCAAACCTGCCTGCTGCCATTCCTGAGCAAGCTCTGTACTGGTGATGCCCTGATCCCGCAGCTGAATCAACTTTAGGAGACGGTGCTGGTGCTTGCTGGACTTTCTTGGGCGCCCTGAAGCCTTCTTCACAACAATTGAACCGCTCTCCTTGAAGTTCTTGATGATCTTATAAATGGTTGATTTAGGTGAAATCTTACTGGCAGCAATATCCTTGCCTGTGAAGCCCTTTTGTGCAAAGCAAATGAGACACCACGTGTTTCCTTGCAGGTAACCATGGTTGACAGAGGAAGAACAATGATTCCAAGCACCACCCTCCTTTTGAAGCTTCCAGTCTGTTATTCAAACTCAATCAGCATGACAGAGTGATCTCCAGCCTTGTCCTTGTCAACACTCACGCCTGTGTTAACGAGAGAATCACTGACATGATGTCAGCTGGTCCTTTTGTGACAGGGCTGAAATGCAGTGAAATGTTTTTGGGGGATTCAGTTCATTTGCATGGCAAAGAGGGACTTTGCAATTAATTGCAATTCATCTGATCACTCTTCATAACATTCTGGAGTATATGCAAATTGCCATCATACAAACTGAGGCAGCAGACTTTGTGAAAATTTATATTTGTGTCATTCTCAAAACTTTTGGCCACGACTGTACAAATGAAGATGAAAAATGATCAGGCCTACTGTACATCTTACTGTAGAAATTATTGTTGAAAAGTGGTCTAGGTTGGAACTGTTGCTGTTAAAATACAATAATATTTTTTATTCTTAAATGGAATAAACTGATTGAAGCAACATGCTTTTTGAGGCAAACACACTCACACAGTTCTGGGTTGTTCATCTACAGCAGGAAGCTGTCTCCTGCCTGACTGAAAAAGCAGTAGATGTTCTGGTCCAGTTTGGCACTACATATCTATGCGAGTCAAAGATCTCAACTCTGACATACTTAAAAAACAAGTACAGAAACAGTTAAGGCTGAGCATGACCTCAGTGTTGTACTGTCAACAGAGCCCAGAATAGACATGCTCTCAATAGGACTGTGTGTCTCTGTGTTTTCTGGTCTACATCTGTGTGATGTGATCAATCAGTTTATTCCAGTTCAGAATGAAAATGATTTATTGTATTTTAACAGCAACAGTTCCAACCTAAACAGATATGTAAGAGTGTTTTTAAATGGGGGAAAATAAACATTAATATATATTTACATGGATATTTAATTTCATTGTTATTTGTTTTTGTCTATAATTGTCACGTTTGTCGTATGAATCGGACCAAGGCGCAGCGTTGTATGCGTACATTCTATATTTATTAAAAGAATGAACACTGAACAAACAAAACAACAAAACGAACCGTGAAGCTAATATGAATAGTGCAGCCAGGCAACTAAACATAGAACAAGAACCCACAAACACAAAAGGGAAAATGGGGATCATATTTAGGTAGCCAATCAGAGACAACGATAAACAGCTGCCTCTGATTGGAAACCAACCAAACACTATAGACATACAAATTACCTAGACCTACAAAACCCCTAGACATATAAAAACCCTAGACAATACAAACACTAGCATACCCACCCTCGTCACACCCTGACCTAACCAAAATATAAAGAAAACAGAGATATCTAAGGTCAGAGCGTGACAATAATGCATTTGTTTTAGGCATAAGGGCAAGGAAATGTACCAATATTTATGTATAGTTGCATATTTTCCTAAACTTGGGTCCCAGGAAAACACAGAATTTCTCATTTGGGTCCCAGGCTGAAAAAGTTTAAGAACCCCTGCTTTAGTGCCTTGTTACATACAGGATGAATGTTTTGTTGTATTTTGATTCTGTATATTTCTATTCTTCATTTCACTCTGTCATTTAGGTCACTATTGTGGAGTCACTACAACGACGTTGATTCATCCTCAGTTTTCCCCCATCACAGCCATTGAACTCTGTAGCTGGCCTCATGGTGACATCCCTGAGCAATTTCCTTCCTGTCCTGCAGCTCAGTTCAGAACGACGACTGCATCTTTGATGTGTCTAGGTGATTTAATACATAATCCACAGCAGAATTATTAACTTGACCATGCTTAACGAGATATTCAATGTCTGATTTGTTATTGTTACCAATCTACAATCCCTACCCTTCTCCATGATGCTTTCGAAAAGCTCCCTGGTTTTGTAGTTGTATCTGTTACAGATGTTGTGTGTATGGGGGATAGGTTAGTCATTAAAAAATAATGTCAACCACTATTATTTCACACTGAGTGAGTCCATGTAACTTATTATGAGATTTGTTAAGCCAAATTTTACTCCTGAACTATTTTAGGCTTGCTTAAACAAAAAGGCTGAATACTTATGCAACAACTATATTTTTGTTATTTTATTGGTATTATTCTGTAAAAAATATATATAATTTTCTTTGCACTTTGACAATATGGAGTATATTGTGTAAACCAATGACACCAAATCAAAATTCTCTCTCTTTCAATCCCACTTTGTAACGCAACAAAATGTGAAAAAATCAAAGGGGGGTGAATACCCACTGGACATCCTTATCAGCAGCCATTAGAGAGGATCTGTTGAGCCTCCTGGCTCACAGCACTCACAGAGCTGTTCTACATGCAGTCAGAGCAATTATCATCCCAAATGTGTTGCACAAGTACTGCTGGGACAATCAGGAGATACAGCACTGTATGCTGGGGTGGGTATATGCTAAACCCAGGCCAGTCCTCCCTTCTCTCCCCTCTCACTCTACTATTGATTTGCCCTTGGAGCAGGGTTTGTGTGTGCTGAATGGGGACAGAGCCTGGCTAGCTAATTATGTGGACACCCAGTAATGAGATGCACATGCAGCCCTGACAGTGGGATGATATGCAGTCTTTTCCATGACACATACAGACAAAGGGCCTGCAGGATGACTCACAGGGGGGCTGCTGTCTTCATTACAGCCTAAAGGAGACCCTCATATGATCACAGTCACACCAGCCTGACAGGCCATGACAGGCTCTCAAACCTCCTAGACCATTTGAGCTTGAATGTCACATTCGAGCATATGAAAGAAAAATACCAGAAAATACAAATGTTGGATACTCTATGGATTTCCATTAGGAAAACAGTACAGAAAGGAATTAATTTAACTATACAATCCACTCTGAAATGTGCTACTTCAGAAATATTCTCGAGCCCACTGTCAGCGAGCTGTTTAAGATATCCAGCCGTGCTCGGTTTATGAGGGGTCAAAGCGTCTGTGAGACACAGGTGAGGAGCTGTAAAATTCCTGGTTGCTGAAAGTAGGTCAGAGCAGTCCAAAAGTTTGCTGCTCCCGCTCTAAATGTTTCCTATTGTTTGGAATTATCTCCCTGTATCCTTCTTTGTGCATTTACTACTGGGGCAATATGGACCCTGATATGCTAAGCTTGTTACAATCTGCAGGACTTTGTATCTCTAGTTAGTTTCTGTTTTGCTTTAGTTCTGACTGCATGTGGTAGATATGTTTTTTTTAAATGGAAATGGCCTATTATTGTTAGTTCAAAAGTACACTGTGGATGTATGCCTTTTAAATGACTAACACATCAGGTTTGACGAATACACATCAGGTTGTACGAATACATAGCCTAAGTGCTTTCATTAACATTTCGTTCAGTTGTTTAATTTGTCATTGAATGGTCACTCAACCAATCAATAGTTATTGATCACCAGATGGAACCTGCATAGATAACATAAAAGCATTTAAACGATTCTTTAGCAAAACTCCCTTGAGACTAGGAGAACTATGAGGTAAAGGCTTTGCAAAGATAACATATAGAAAAACATGTGAGACTAGAAACAAGCAGATTAGGCTATTTCAGAATGTGAGTGAATAAGGGTACACGCCCCAGTGCTCTATTTGAATCTCTACTTGAAATCACCATCTTGCTTCAACCAGCTGGAAAATGTATTCAGATTGGAGTCTGCTTTAAAAAATCGATTAAGATGGTCTGAATTCTTGAACTGCTATAAACAATGGTGTGTGGGTGTCCCCTCTGGATGGCCATAGAGAAAGGTTGCACACATTCCAATAGCTTAGAGGCTTAGACAGATGCTCTGAGCGCTGGCCAGTGCAGGGTAGTGTGCTCAGCCCATCCATCCATCCATCACTGTGTAGGGCTGATAAAGGGCTCAGCCTCTGCTCCTACACACTGCCATCACTGACACACAGCCCCTATAGACACCCACATCTCCTTCTCCTCGTCCATCCCCTCCCCCTCCACCCATGGCCTGTTACTGACAGATGCCTGCACACCAGGGTTTCTCAGAGAGCAGGTCCGAAAACCCTGACCCTCCCCTTGCCCATCACTCTCCCTCTTCCCAATGTCTTCTCTATGCTGAGCTCTGGTCAGCAGCACTGCACATCACCTTCACTCAATATCAATCAGTGAGCCCAACACATCTCCTACTAATGCCGTGTCTCGGTGAATGTCTACACAGGAGCAGGAGTCTCTCTATGACAGAGTACTTGTGGTCAGCTCATAGCAAACCCTGCACACATTCCACACAGCTTACTGTATGAAGAACAGAGAAATGGCATACAACTCTATATGAATTATGCATAATATGACCTAGATCAGTGGTTCCCAACCTTTTTGGGTTCCTGTACCAACAAATTAATTTGTCTGCCCGGAGTACCCCTGAAGTACCCCCTCATGTGCATTCTACCAGTAGGCATATGGTCTCATGAGTCTTTTTGAGTACCCCCTGTGGATAGGACAAGTACCCCCAGGGGTCCTAGTACCCCTGTCTGGGAGCCACTGACCTGGAGGATAACATTGATTATTTATCATGTCTGAGAGGAGCAAGAGGAGATTATGCATATGAAGCAGTCATACAAGTGTCCTCAGTAGAGTACCAGAAACAGGAGAAAAAAGCTGCAAGCAATAAATACATACAGTGGGGAGAACAAGTATTTGATACACTGCCGATTTTGCAGGTTTTCCTACTTACAAAGCATGTAGAGGTCTGTAATTTTTATCATAGGTACACTTCAACTGTGAGAGACGGAATCTAAAACAAAAATCCAGAAAATCACATTGTATGATTTTTAAGTAATTCATTTGCATTTTATTGCATGACATAAGTATTTGACCACCTACCAACCAGTAAGAATTCCGGCTCTCACAGAACCTGTTAGTTTTTCTTTAAGAAGCCCTCCTGTTCTCCACTCATTACCTGTATTAACTGCACCTGTTTTAACTCGTTACCTGTATAAAATACACCTGTCCACACACTCAATCAAACAGACTCCAACCTCTCCACAATGGCCAAGACCAGAGAGCTGTGTAAGGACATCAAGGATAAAATTGTAGACCTGCACAAGGCTGGGATGGGCTACAGGACAATAGGCAAGCAGCTTGGTGAGAAGGCAACAACTGTTGGCGCAATTATTAGAAAATAGAAAAAATAGAAGAAGTTCAAGATGATGGTCAATCACCCTCGGTCTGGGGCTCCATGCAAGATCTCACCTCGTGGGGCATCAATGATCATGAGGAAGGTGAGGGATCAGCCCAGAACTACACGGCAGGACCTGGTCAAGACCTGAAGAGAGCTGGGACCACAGTCTCAAAGAAAACCATTAGTAACACACTACGCCGTCATGGATTAAAATCCTGCAGCGCACACAAGGTCCCCTGCTCAAGCAGGCGCATGTCCAGGCCCGTCTGAAGTTTGCCAATGACCATCTGGATGATCCAGAGGAGGAATGGGAGAAGGTCATGTGGTCTGATGATTCAAAAATAGAGCTTTTTGGTCTAAACTCCACTCGCCGTGTTTGGAGGAAGAAGAAGGATGAGTACAACCCAAGAACACCATCCCAACCGTGAAGCATGGAGGTGGAAACATCATTCTTTGGGGATGCTTTTCTGCAAAGGGACAGGACGACTGCACCGTATTGAGGGGAGGATGGATGGGGCCATGTATTGCGAGATCTTAGCCAACAACCTCCTTCCCTCAGTAAGAGCATTGATGATGGGTCGTGGCTGGGTCTTCCAGCATGACAACGACCCGAAACACACAGCCAGGGCAACTAAGGAGTGGCTCCGTAAGAAGTATCTCAAGGTCCTGGAGTGGCCTAGCCAGTCTCCAGACCTGAACCCAATAAAAAATCTTTGGAGGGAGCTGAAAGTCCGTATTGCCAGCGACAGCCCCGAAACCTGAAGGATCTGGAGAAGGTCTGTATGGAGGAGTGGGCCAAAATCCCTGCTGCAGTGTGTGCAAACCTGGTCAAGAACTACAGGAAACGTATGATCTCTGTAATGCAAACAAAGGATTCAGTACCAAATATTAAGTTCTGCTTTTCTGATGTATCAAATACTTATGTCTTGCAATAAAATGCTAATTAATTACTTAAAAATCATACAATGTGATTTTCGGGATTTTTGTTTTAGATTCCGTCTCTCACAGTTGAAGTGTACCTATGATAAAAATTACAGACCTCTACATGCTTTGTAAGTAGGAAAACCTGCAAAATCGGCAGTGTATCAAATACTTGTTCTCCCCACTGTATATACAAAACTGATGGCGATAACAGCCAACTGGGGGGTGACATTAACATGTTCCCTCTTTGATGTACTTCATATCTGTTCACTATTTGACTGTGATCATAACTTTCATCCTTCAGGCTTGTCTGTGGTCACCCTCTTCCATGCACCAGTTTGCATGTAAGCTGCTCTTATTTGCTATGGGAAGATTATAAATGGATATTTCAATGCAGGGTTGTGGAAGCTACTCATAGTTTACCAAACTAACAATTACTTCACACTAGAATAAGTTAAGCTACTCTAAAGCTACCCGTAAGAAAAATATTGTTTACTTTGAAAAGGTAGTACACTACATCCAAGCTTCCCCGTGAAAAATGATCATATCTAAATCTGAAATGTCAGACAAAAGAATTGCAATAAAAGCTGTCTCTGGGGTCAGGTGTTGACAGAATGTGTCATTTAGCCTATTAAAGACTAACTATGTTTCACATGAGAATTAGGCAGGTTTGATGGCAAAAATAAAAGGACATACTTGCTGACTCCACCCATATTTTTCTAATCTTTTTGTAAAAAAGTAGTGTGTAGTTCCAATAGTTAGATACACCGCAAAACAGTAATTAAATACTTAAAACGGTACCAATATTTTGAATTTAGTTCAACTACCACCAAGCTACTGCAAAATGTAGTTATATTACTAGTTGAACTACATGTAGTTCAATACTCCCCAACACTGGCTTGTACTGTAGTAAATCTTCATCTGAGCATTCGTGTAGCACATCTGCATACTGCAGAAATGTCATAATGATCATTACAGAGGTAATAATAAATATAGGTCTCCCAGTTCAATCTGAATGCAGAGGTTGCCTTAACATGTAGACTGTTCTGCTCTACCTTTGTAGTCAGGCTGTGCTCTGTGTGATAAGAGCTGTCCTCTGGGCTGCAGACGGGAGAAAATGCTCGCCTAACATTTTGAGATGGAATTGTAAACCATGTTACAGTGAAAAGATTGCCTGTCTGATATTCTTTTGCCAATCAGGTTCACAAAATCTGTTTTACAGAGATATGTAAATCAAGTGCAACTGATCCTGGGGCAGCAGATGCTGACTTGCTGATGCCTGTGGTTGCTCAAGTTCCTCTTCTTCTCTCTTAGCCTTGAAATTAGTGGGGGATGATACTAAGAACCAGCCAAAGCCCCCTGGTTGTCTTTATCTACCAGACAGACTTTTTTTTGTGGAGTGTCACTTGCAGTGACCTCAAGTTGGAGTGATCGATAGTATGCTACTTATTCTTAAAGAGTCACCAAGGCATTAGAAACCCAGTCATCCCAGTCATGTCATCAATCCTTTAGAACACAAATACGTAGGGTACATTCCACTCAGTGGCACCCAATAAACCTCGACACTAACACACATCATGTTTGTTGTTGTATTGTTTCTATAATTTTTTGTTGTTGTATTGTTTGTATATCGTTGTATTTAGAATGTGTGTGACTGTCCTTGTCTTAGTGTTTAAGTGTCTTAGTGTTTTGTTACTTGTCAAGTTGTGTGTTTTTTGTGGACCCCAAGAAGAATAGCTGCAGCCTCTGCAAAAGCTAATGGGGACCTCAAAAGGGGGCAGCCTGGTTGGCAATCTGGAGGAGACGCGGTCTTGTCACTCAGTGTCAACCTGATAGCCATGGAACACTAAAGCGTAACACAGCGCCTACTGTAACTTTTGTTTAAAGCTGCAATATGTATCTTTTCGGGCAATCTGACCAAATGCACATAGAAATGTGAGTTATAGATTTGTCATTCTTATTGAAAGCAAATCTAAAAAGTGGTAGATCTGTTCTATGTGCGCTATTTCTATGCTTCCTGTTTTTAAAGTTATGTTTTTGTGTCTTTTAGACCAGCTTCAAACAGATGAAAATGTTTGTTTATTGAGATATTTCACAGTGGTTTCGATGGTACAATGATTCTCTGCTTTTGTTTTGTCACAAACTGAAATTAGATGAACTATTAGGATTTTAGCAACCATACATTTTTTATTTTAATATTAAAATGTATATTTTTAGGTCTAATTGACGATCATCTCCAAAATGTACCTTCACATTGGAGGGCCTGTTCTATTAAGTTTTCCCTTGAATCTGTTTTCTTCATATTTCTTAGTAAAAAGTTGTGCTGGGTTAGATGAGTTAAAGTAAGGCTGACGGACTGCCCTCTCTATTTAACCGGACAAGCATAATAAGGGGATTGACAGCCTATCAGATAACACTGTTCAGTGCAACTGATTGAATGTACATAAAGGCAGAGATCTCTTATGTAGCATGGTGCGGATAACTAGCACTCTGAAGTAGTAGAGTGCAAATTAAACTTAATGACTAAGAAAAAGGATATACATTTAATTTCTCCTTTTCATTGACACCGAGCAAAGATACATGCATAAAATGCATAAGTTGATAACCTTTATATCAGATTTTTGCTAGTGGGAGTTAGCTTTCACTGGCTCTGCAGAGGATTGTTGGTTAATGTAGTACGGAGTGAAGTGAACTTCAAAAGGACCCTTGAAGTTCCTGTGGCCTTTGTTTGCAGTGAAGGGCCCAGCCGTAGAGTGCAGTGGATGATGCGTGTGAGATCCAATCACAGTCCTGACACGTCCACACAGCTCAGCTCTGTGCAGGGCCCTGCGGCTGCAGGCATGGAGGTGGGAGCTGATGTCATGGAGAGATGGCAGTGAAATGATCTGTTACAGGAAAGCTGAGCCTCTTCAATACCATATTAGAGCCAAGCCCACATAGAATTTCCTCAGACATCTTCACCTACTTTCACAACATAGGGGTTAGGGCATGTCATACCACAGGTCAAGTCCTCTGATGCAATCTCCTTTCCAGACATGAGCAGAGCAAGATAGATGTTGCTTTAGTGAGTCTAGAATTATGAAGGAAGGTGTGTAGCCATGAATTTCCAATATACACAAAAGAAAGATGCAGAACCGGAACAATGATAACCTATTTTATTATCTGAGACATTTTGTAGGTTAATCTATGAGGTAGACTAAATGCAGCTGGGTAGACTAGACGACTATCAGGTTGTAAGGAGCTTGCTTGACCTTAGAGCTGGGACTGAACAAACCAAAGGTTTTCTTTTTTGCCTGGATCCAGAGTCAACTGATTAGAGGGAACAGCAGGAAGACAGTCATTTGAAGAAGACATAATTCAGACAATGAGCATAAAGTATCTTTCAGGAGCCATATAAGGTAATCTCCCAAAATACCCTGCAACTCAAGGGTGAACTGTAACTTTAAAAACAAGGCTCTGCTGCTTTGTTGTTCAGTACAAAAGCAAGCACACAGCGTAGCTCTTTCTTTTGGGCAACCCCATCGCAATAAATAGTACAGCAGCCTCCAAATAAACACAAGAAGGTCCCTTTTCCTACTTTGTTAATTCAGGAGCATGAGGAGCAGTCTTTTACAGACTAAAGCAGAGCTGTGTAGAAGGACAGCTTGAAAATATCTATATGACCTGAACCAATTAACCAGCAGCCCTCTCTCTGTTCCTCTGTCCCACCGACCATGCTAGCGGCAGTGGGGAAAATGAGCATCAATGCATCAAAAGCGTTAGTTCCTTCCTGTGAGCTGCTACCTGCATGTTAAGCAGCTCCATTCCCCCAGATGTCTGAAAGCCTTGCTGGACCCCAGGCAGCATCAGCAGCAAATCTGTAACTGTCTCCCTCCCAGGCTGCCCAGACCTGTGTAGTCAGGCAGACAGTTGAGTGGACAGGTGCCAGGGTGGACAGAGGAAAGGACAGTTATCTGAACCCTGCGGTCACTCACACCATGAGAAAGCACCGGGATAAGACGTTAGCATCTTTCAAAAGGCCAAACGGATGTCTTGCCCTGGCTCTTCATATATCACATATTCGATCCAATACCATTAATTATTCAGACTGAACTGTGCCTACTGTGTCTCTCACCTCAAACACCTGCAATGCTTGCCTACCTGGATTACAGTGTTTCCACAAGAGGCTTTTAGACTGCCACTGTCTACTATCAGTCATGCAGTTCACCTCACTCCTCATATTCCATATCTGTAGTGCTAAGTACAGACTGTGCAGTGTAGATAAAAAGAACAGTACAGTATGCTATCATGTTGTTAACGATCACGCTGTAAAAGGAGTTGGTAAAACAGTTCGGTAGACCTATATTTTATGAGGTGCTGCTCTGTGCAAAGTTTTGCTAAGTGGGTCATGACATGAGCTGTCATGTGCTAACCTAACACAAGGCTAACTACAGCGAGGGCTCGTCTGCATTAGCATAAGAAAGGCATAGCTGGCAGAGCCTTTGACTTTTGGCGAGGGGTTGTAAAATGTTGCAGCTCTGGTGTGCGTCATGCTCATACAGCGAGACGTGAAGCGAGGCAGAGAGCAGCGCAGGTCTTCTTTCATGACTGCACACAGCCATGGAGAAGTGAACTAGGGGGATAAAGCCAGCATTCTACCCTCACTCACTCCTTCGTTTGTGAATTCCAGCTGCGCACGCAATGACTAAATACCAGCATCTCTCCTCCCTGTTCTCCTCTGTGCACGCCTCCCACTCCTAACTATCAGCAGGGATTCCTGACTGGATAACATGTGACCGACATTCTCCATCAGACACTTGGTAGGTTAGAGGAGGACAGAATCATCCAACAACACAGTAATGAGCATGTGACTTCTCAGCTAGGCATAGGCTAAACGTTCAGCTGGCCTTCACATAATTGGATAATTGATAAAGAACATATTATCACAAAAAACTTGTTTATAGTAGAAAAGCAATTAAAAGCCTCATTTGATCAGTGGTCTGCAGCTGGAATGTCTGGGAGGGTCAGCAGCGCCATTAGTTGCATAAAGAGCACAACCTGGAATGCTGGGAGGTCATGATCCAATCACTGCAGCGGGGAAGGGGGAGGCTCCTATTGGCCAAAGATGATTCCAATCATCACATACAGGAGCTCTCACACTGGCGTCAGAGAGGGGCATACCAACACAAGTGACAAACACTTCATATAGACAAGTTTGGAGTACGCAGGTCACACATTTAGCTCCCCTCCAGGTCGAGCATTAGTTAGAGAGGTACAGAAACTCACATTCCCCAGCTCACCACTGTTTAAAATACAACAGTATAATGCTTGAAACATGGACATGCAAGAAGAACCGATGTGAACCCGAGGGTGACGGACAGTGCGCCCTGAAGACAATTTTGCCATTCTCACACGGACACATGAGAAACGCTGACCCACGTGTAAACATATTCCAAATGTCTTCTCAAAACTATTCCACGGGCCTGTGTAACGTTACAGTTAAAATAAGGTGGAAGCCTGAGGCACTTCATAGTACACGTGGCGTGTTTCTGTGCACTTCTCAAAGGGGTTAAGAGACAGATCTGAGGCTCTCTGAGACAGCCAAGCAAACACAGGGTTCTGCCTAGGATCCATGTCCACAGCCATTTCCCACATCTTGCCATGGTGACTGGACTACTCTGGACTGGGACAACACTCGAGACTGCTAGCTGAGCTCCCTGAATGCCTGTTTGCAGAGTTCCCATCAGTAAGTACACAGCAATAGCACTCTCTGAAGGCCCATGTTTAACCTTCAGGTTACAAGTGGCTGGCCACTCCACATCCCATCCCCCTCTTCCTGTTATTAACCCCTCTCTCACTCATGCAATACATCCACCAACAGCACAGCAGAACTGAACAGCTCTCTCACATGAATACCCTTATTATAGCACCTCAGTCCCAGCTGTGGTTGACAAACATCAAGTAGCAGTCAGTCACCATAATAGGTAGGCAGGTAGCCTAGCAGTTAAGAGTGCCAGTAACCGAAAGGCCGTTGGTTCGAATCCCCAAGCCGCCTAGGTGAAACATTTGTTGATGTGCCCTTGAGCAAGGRACGTAACCCTAATTGGTCCTGTAAGTCGCTCTGAATAAGAACGACGGCTCAACTGTCAAATGTAATAATGGTGGATGGGTCCTCAGAGAGACAGTGTTTCAGATCACTCACATTACTTAATATGGTTCCTCAGTAAACTAAGCTGATCGGTTGAGTGAGGATTGAAGTTTATTTACATTCCTCATTTTTACTACCAGAACGAATTGCATGATCCATTTCACACACACACACACGTACAAGCAAGTGCGTAGACATGCACACACAAACACTGACAGGTACTGAGTCACTGTGCCTAAACCAACAGATGAAGAGGAATCTGATTAATGCTGAGAAAAGACCCCTGGGATTATGATGAGTGTGATTGGAAGCATGTGCCAGGGAGCGGGGCCAGGGAGTGTTGTGCTAGAGCGGGGCCAGGGAGGGTTGTGCTAGAGCGGGGCCAGGGAGGGCTGCGTTAGAGCGGGGCCAGGGAGGGTTGTGCTAGAGCGGGGCCAGGGAGGGTTGTGCTAGAGGGGAGTCAGGGAGAGTTGTGCTAGAGGGGAGTCAGGGAGAGTTGTGCTAGAGGGATCGGGAGAAGTTGTGCTAGAGGGGAGCCAGGGAGAGTTGTGCTAGAGGGGAGCCAGGGAGAGTTGTGCTAGAGGGGAGTCAGGGAGAGTTGTGCTAGAGGGGAGTAAGGGAGAGTTGTGCTAGAGCGGGGCCAGGGAGAGTTGTGCTGCGCAAAGACACTACAGTGTGATGTATTTCTTCTTTTCTCTGAGCCCAATCACTAATCTGTAACAGGTTGTCCATTGCGATCACATTGTGAAGCTTCAGTGCACAGAAGCACTGTTTTTCTTTCTTTGCTTTGTGCCCCTCTCAGCTGCTGGAACAGCAAATCAAGAAAGGCCTTCCACTGTGCAGAGGGAGAGCTGGGTATTCTGGATGTAGTGGTTGTAGCTAAAAACAGCCATGAAATAATATTGACTTTAGGCGTTACATGATCAATTAACGTTATTGTCAAAGCACAATATCCAAACTAGATATTTAATCTTTACATTTGGCATTGAGAATACCACTATATAAACCTACAGTTCATATCTAAGGGTATAGACTCCATCCATTAACAGTATATAGAATATGTGCGCCAATGAGATGTCCATCTCCCAATGGGATGCTAGAAGTGAGTAGCTAGAGTGTGGATTTGAGTTATTGATATCAGGCACCGTCCTTTACCAACAAGCCAAACTCTTTGTGACAGAGTCATACAGGCAGCTCATTGTCAAGGCTTCTGTACCCAGAATGCTGTTGCCAGCTGTTGTCTTTACAGATCAGAGCAAAAGAAAACACAGAGACAAGGTCATCAGCACAGGCAGGCTTTTCTTCTCCTCACAAATGTGCATCAGACATGGAAATCGACACATTTCCAAATGAACTAGGAAACAGAATTCACTCTGTTTGAAGAATATATTAATTGATCTGTCCTCTCATTCTGATAGGAACTCCCTTTGACTGTTTGTTGTAAAAAGATTGAATATCTCTACTGTAGTTCTACATTTGCTGTATTTGTTTTGTCTCCTATAGCATGTCCATGTTCGCGATGGCTATCACATGTCCAGCTGTCGAGTCACATAACTGGACTACACCCTCAGGCTAAAATGAACTGGCCTTTGAGAGATACATTCCATAGTGGTTCATATTGCACTCCAGTGATACTGTATCTAGGCTATGTAGTGCTGAATAGGTTGATGTTGACACCCTATCGTAACAAAAAGTAGGCACTGACCAGTGTGCACTAGTAAGATAAATCCTCCCTCTCCAAAGAAAGGCACATAGTGTAACAAAGGCTGGCTTGTTAATCATCTTCATAGAATAGATTCAGTTTCAATTTCTGTCATAATGAACACACCTAACACATTGGCAGGCATTATGTCACGACTGTGCTGCCAGCAGAGTGAGGGTGGGAGGTTTGAGTTTCACACAATAACACCTGCAGCCTCTGGCCTGAAGATGCCCTGCAAGACCCACAGCAAAAAACCCTGACTGGCATCACATCACAACCCCAACCACCACAACAGTCCTGCTGCACAGCTCTCGACCACTAAGGGAGGCATAATCACGCCAACACACTCTCAAATGAGATCTGATGTCATTTTTTATGTTTGTTCTTTCCCTTCATTTACAAAGCCAACTTTACCACATGCCACAGAGTTCACAGGAAGTTCCCGTGCTGGGAGAGGATGTGAGTGCACTGCCTGCCACATTCGCTCACTCCTATCTGTAGAGAGAGGCCCCATTCCCCGTCACACGCTCTCTGTGCTGGAGAGACTGAGCCGTCAGCTCAGAAAAAACACTCCCTTACTATGGACGCTCACGCACAGTCTAATAGGCCTTTAAATGTGAACACACCCAGGTAAATAGCTGTACTTGAAAAAAAAAAAATATATATATATACACACACACACATTACAGTATACTAATAAAAAAAAGAGTTCAACACCAACAACTCTTTAGGCAGGAGGACCTAGGAAAAACACACTCAAGCCTATAGCTACCCACTACGAATATGAATACGAATACGAAGAAGAGGAAGAAGCAGCTCTGCCCTGCTATCACCTTATTATTATAATTTTTTTAATACTGGGGAGAGGCTGTCTCATGTCAGCAGCACACACCCACTTTAGCCCTGTGTACTTAGAGAGAGAGAGAGATAAAATAGCCCATAATGCAGAGAGAGGCAGGAGAATGACAGCAGTGTCCATTTCACAAGGTAACCAAAACCCCAGGAGACACATCAATGATTAACTGAGGCAACGCTCTGCACTCTTAATGAATACAGGGCTGCCTCTGTAGTAGTGGGTTGTACTTACTCTCTTTCCTGCACAACTCTGTACCAAAATGATCTTCAGATTAAGAAAAAGTTCCTTTTAGGGTTACTCGGAGAGAAATGCCCTTCAGGGAACGGGTAATAGAACAGCCAGTAGATTATCCATGTAGGCAGTTAGAGTAGCAGTAGTTAAAGGGCTCCTGCTGCCTGCTCTGTGTCTGTCTGCTTTCTCTCTCTCTCTAACAGTCTGACACGCTGTCATAGTACAGCCTGCCTCTCCTCTGGCCACTCTCCACTATAGCCCCTCCCCTCCCACACTGCTGCCAGAGAGGGAGGGAGCAGTGGCTCTGATATACTACTTCTACAGAAGTGGGAGAAGAAAGAGAGGACAGGATACACCCACAGAATGGTCTTCTCTTAGTTTGATTTCTGGTTCTATCTGATGTATGAACCAGGCTTAACTAGAATTACCACTCTAAACAATGGAACAATTAAGAAGTGGGTTGAAGAAGAAAAACCTAGGCCTGTTTAATTCAATCAAAAAGTCCCTTTATATTTGACTTTCCTCATATACGTATCTATGTAACTGCTCCCGAGTGGCACAGCGGTCTAAGGTACTGCATCGCAGTACTCAATGTGTCACTACAGACACCCTGGTTCAATTCCAGGCTGCATCACAACCGGGCGTGATTGGGAGTCCCATAGGGCGGTGCATGATTGGCCCAGCTTCGTCTGGGTTTTGCCGGTGTAGACCGTCATTGCAAATAAGAATTTGTTCTTTGTGACTTCCCTAGTTAAATAAAAAATATCTATTTTTTTTTGACTAAGCTATATAGTGCGAAGTCCCCTGACAGTTAAACATTTCACACAAAATTAGTCCTATTATTATAAAAGTCAGTGAATGACATTGGTGGGTTAAGGTTACATCCATAAAAAAATACTGTTGGTCATATCTCGAAAATTCTGTGGGAAAACTAGGTTTACTTCTCTTGCCCAATTTGTTTAGAGTATCAGAGTATTAATTGGAAGAAGTGAACTGGTTAAGAGGAACCACTTGAGTGTATTCTATATATTAATCATAGGAAGCAGAGTATGAGGCTAGCCCTGACAGGATGGTGTCACGAAGTGCTATTAAAATAATACACAACCCACTGCCAAGGACAAGCTTTCAGGCCATGACACTGAGTTCCACAGAACTGGTGACGCTAACAAGTCTCGGTGGGAATTTAATTTACAACTAAGAGACCATTTCATCCGCTGAAAAGGGGCCACTGTCTTCTAGTGCAACCGCATACTGGCCATGTTAAATAGACACAGCCTGGAGTTAGCTCTCAGTTGAATAGCATTAGTGAATGCTGTTATTCCTGCGTGAGTGCCTCAGAGAATGCTGAAATGGAATTGAAAAATCATATCACTCAGCCATCACATGCTTTCTTCCTTTACCAACCAAAACAACCATGAGCGCCTAGTGGAAAACAGGTGCATTTAATGCAAACGGAATGGAAGCAGTCCAATTTCACACTTTGTGTACTTTTCTTTCTTTTTTTGCATAGTCTCTGATGTGTAAAATAACTTTTGAAACTATAAAAAGCCATCCATGTGAACACAGTGAGGTGTAAGATAGCAGGCTGTTGAGAGGGGGACTCCTTTTTCTAAACTAGTGGGTGCTAATGTACTTTGGGCTGCAGTGCTAAGGAGGCAGACGGAATGCTACGTTTAGAGGTGTCAGGAATGGGAATGCCAGTTCTGGGCATCTCGGTGAGAAGGTATGGGGCTGAGATTCCATGATGGTCAGATGACAACTACTAGGACTACTATGGCAAGGCTAGCCTACAGCCGTCTTATTTACAGACACTGGACACCGGCTGGTTGCTACACGTTCAGTATGTCAGTCCTGTACTATAAGAAGACCGTCTACACTGCAGCACATTCTGAAGCCAGACAGACAGTGTACCTCTATAGTTGAGTTAGACCACCTGTCCTTGCCTATACCAGACGTCTCAGAAGAAACCCCTCACTGAGGCGGGCAGACGTCTAAACATAGATCAAACTAGTTAAACAAATGGAGACAGAGGTGATCATGAAGGCTCTGGGATCCCATTAATAGATTTGACCAGATCTCGCTGGACTCCATCTGGAGCCGTTCCAGTCTACATATGCTACTGTATGGAGGGAATGCAGATAGGCTAACCAAAAGACTAATTTCACATAACGGTACCTGTGAAATAGAAGGCATAAGACATATTTGTATTTTCTGTGCATCTCACACCAAGAGGAAATGCTGACAGGTCACTTTGTACAAATTCATTACAAATAGTGTACAAATTACAGCACAATGATAAAAGTCTGTGTTACACATATTAGCCTAATGAGAAAACACCATATAACAGGTCTCTATTTCACTAGTGCGGCTGACAGGACCAATAAGACAAGAGATATAGGCTAGCTGCTCAATGTTACCTCTGTGCTCAGGGATTATTTGATGATATTAAAGACCACATTATCCTCAGAATAAGGTTTGGGTTTCACCTCCAACCACACAATATAAACATCTACACTCTTTGCTCCTCCAATGTTACAAACACTGATATTTTTATCTGGAGAAACATTTGTGATTGATGTGGCGTGAACTTGTTACAGACAGCTGTGTAGAAACCTCTCTCTGTCGCTCCATCTCACCTTGCCTTCAGCAGACACACACCATCATCATGGTGTGGAATTTAGAAAGTCTTGGTCTGGTGTGCACTGCATATGTAATGTTTATACCATTTTCAACAATTAGCAGCAAAGAATTTTATGAAATGCTCCTTTAAAATTTATGTGGATCCAGAACTCCACACTGCCCTTTCCCACCTGGACAAAAGGAACACCTATGTGAGAATGCTATTCATTGACTACAGCTCAGTGTTCAACACCATAGTGCCCTCAAAGCTCATCACTAAGCTAAGGACCCTGGGACTAAACACCTCCCTCTGCAACTGGATCCTGGACTTCCTGACTGGATCCTGGACTTCCTGACGGGCCGCCCCCAGGTGGTAAGGGTAGGTAACAACACCTCTGCCACGCTGATCCTCAACACTGGGAGCCCCTCAGGGTGCGTGCTCAGTCCCGTCCTGTACTCCCTGTTCACTCATGACTGCATGGCCAGGCACGACTCCAACACCATCATTAAGTTTGCAGATGACACAACAGTGGTAGGTCTGATCACCGACAACAACGAGACAGCCTATAGGCAGGAGGTCAGAGACCTGGCCGTGTGGTGCCAGGAAAACAACCTCTCCCTCAACATGATCAAGACAAAGGAGATGATTGTGGACTACAGGAAAAGGAGGACCGAGCATGCCCCCATTCTCATCGACGGGGCTGTAGTGGAGCAAGTTGAGAGCTTCAAGTTCCTTGGTGTCCACATCACCAACAAACTAACATGGTCTAAGCACACCAAGACAGTCGTGAAGAGGGCACGACAAAACCTATTCCCCCTCAGGAGACTGAAAAGATTTGGCATGAGTCCTCAGATCCTCAAAAGGTTCTACAGCTGCACCATTGAGAGCATCCTGACTGGTTGCATCACTGCCTGGTATGGCAACTGCTTGGCCTCCGACCGCAAGGCACTACAGAGGGTAGTGCGTACGGCTCAGTACAACACTGGGGCCAAGCTTCCTGCCATCTAGGACCTCTATACCAGACGGTGTCAGAGGAAGGCCCTAAAAATTGTCAAAGACTCCAGCCACCCTAGTCATAGACTGTTCTCTCTGCTACCGCAAGGAAAGCGGTACCCGAGCGCCAAGTCTAGGTCCATGAGGCTTCTAAACAGCTTCTACCCCCATAAGACTCCTGAACATCTAATCAAATAGCTACCCAGACTAGTTGCATTGCTCCCCCGCTCCCATTTCTACACCGCTGCTACTCTCTGTTATTATCTATGCACGGTCACTTTAATAACTCTACCTACATGTACATACTACCTCGACTAACCGGTGCCCATGTACATTGACTCTGTACATGGGCACCGGCCTCAATAACATGGCAGCCTCAATAACATGGCACCACTTGACCTCCCCTCAGTATCATTTCAGAAAAGAAAACCATACAGATATTCATAACGTTATTGAATGATATATCTGTCATGATACAGATACTATGAACCCAAGGTCTCTACTCACACTCTCTCTGTTCTCAGGTTAAAACTTTATAACAAAACTGTCCTTTAGAACACATCTGAACTTGTCACCGGCACATTGAAAAGAGTGATGGTTTGCCTCTATTCGCACTATACCAAGAAACAAAGTGCTGAATACTTTAGACTGAATTAGCGCATGTTAAAAACAGAACATGATTTTAACACAAGTGTATTTGCAAATTAGAACTGAACCTAAGCCATTCTTCTCACAGATCAGCGTTATTACTATGAACACAGATATTTTTGTTCTCTGGAAAAGTACAGACAGGAGTGGCACTGTATCAGTAGTGGGGATGAATGAGTCATCTTAACCTGAGAGCTGTAGCCAGTAGCCAGTCACGTTCGAGTGGCATAAACAGCCATGTACTTCTCAGATGGCTGATGATGTCATCACAGGGCTAGGTGAAGGGTAATGTATGGCCTGTTTCTGCTCGGGATGATGAAATGTAACCTTGAGCTATTTTGGAAATTCACTCTGATGAGCTGTACAGTATCAACCTAATAACATCAGTATGGTGGCATGGCATAGCCTGTCATAAGCCATTGAAGACAAATCCTCCATCTACCCAACAGCATTACTATAATCTAGCATTATAAAACAGTAATTCCCTGACCAGAAGCCTTATTCCACCACCAATAATGCCACTGTATCTCCTAAGGACGGGTGTAGTGTGGACCGCGATGCATGCCCTCTGGCAGGTTGGCAATCCCACTGCTCCATCCCAGGATGTGCTGTGAGAGAAGCTTTATGATAATCTGTGTGACTCACTACATGACATGTCCTTTCATTTGAATGCTGATTCCATGCATGTTACTCTGTCTCAAGATACATTATGTCACTCCCATTACTCATCAGTCTAACAACATCCCTCTCTGTCTCCAGCCCTGTCTGTCATCTGGTCGCTGTGTGCATCATCCATCTCTCTCAAACATCTCCATCTCTCTCTTCCCCGCTCTCTGTTTCATCATATATAGAGCATCTACATTTGTGACATAATCGTTGCTGTGAAATATTGAATAGTTACGAATAACAAACAGTTAATCGAGTTAGTAGTGAAACACTTTACGCATCTCTCTTCGTCAGTATTGAGAATCTATGTTCTGCTTCACTAGAACAAGCACCTGTTCAATATTCAGACAGGGCTTTGGGGAGAGAAAAACTCCTGTGCTCCTCAGGTGGCCCTCCATGTCCATATCAAAGACAGCAGTGGCTCCCTTTCATATCTCCGCAACTATAATCCCTCTAATGGTATGCAACAAAATCGCATGTCCTCCTCACTCCAATAGAGAGAAATGAATTAAGCAAATCGCTCTGCTCTCTCCTGGCCATTGATCTGATACTGTACCACTGTAGTTATTATTATGGCCAGGGGTGTATCATCTGACTTGACCAAGGACAAAAAAAAATGGTTTGAAATGCTATTTTGAAAAAACATTTTTTTTTAAGGAGTGCTGACTATAACTAGGCAGAAAGGTTTTCTCATTTTAAATAGTTAAAACCAGTGCAAACCTTACCCTGGTGGTGGGTTATGTGGGGCTGCTGAGGTGCTCTACTCTGAGGTGGGTGGTGGCCAGCGAGGAGCTTCTGGGGAGCAGGGGAGGTCAGCACTTATAAGAAGGTCTTGTGAATCCAGGAACCCAGCTGCTTCATAGAAAACGGAAGTCTCTAATACAAGGCAGGCCTCTGGGGGGCTGAAATAAAGCACTAATTAACTCTGACTAATGAAAATAAATGACAAACAGCTTATATTCAGCACAACAGACTGATGTGTAGTCTGAAGCCAAAAGAATGCGAAATAGTCCTAAAAAAAGGCTCTGTAAAGAATGAAGTACAGCATATTGATTCTGCTGCTGGAGTTCAGCTTGTAAAATAGTCATTCGATTCTGCCTTGAAATAATGGGCCTGAGAAGCCAATTCAACTACTGTTTAAAGGTCAGACATATTACCTTTATAAATGTTATACTATTGACCACATACAATACCATATACATTAATATGCTTTTAACATTTTTACAATAAGGACATAACCTCAACATAAAAGGGCTGCTCTCTATAATATCCAACCCTCAACCTTGAGTTGTAGGCTATAGTAGTAAGATACTACACCATCGGGTGTCAACTGTCTGAGCAACCCCTGTGACCACACCAGGCTTTCTCGTGACGAAGGTATGAGTATGTGTAAACTGTCGTGTAGAGTAATCCACCACATCTCAGAGACAGACAGGTCTTCCCTTGCTACTCTCTTAATTGGAAAGCATTTCCATAACAAGACTATTTATGGTTTCACACAAAAAACACCTGCTGTTATGTTGCTATATTCAGCTAACAAGTGCAATGAGCAAAGCCCTTCATTTACAGAATCACCTCCTTGGAAGAGATCATACTGGTGTAAGATCAGCATTTTTTAAACCCACAGATCAATAGTGTCACCTTCTCTGCAAAGGGGTGGTGATTTTTGAGTAAAGAGATTCCGGGCTCTGTCCGGGTGAGACCACTCCCAGGGGACGATCCTTTGGCTAAAATAACACATTAATGAGCTCTTCATTGGCCCACTCTCTGTTAACGTCACCTTGTCCATCAGGCAATAAAAATGAAGGTCAAAATGACAAAAGGAAAGCTTGAATTTAATTTCAGCTCTCTACAGTATATCACGCATGCAGAGTACAGCCTGCTCCCTGAAGCGTATTGCTGTATGCAGGCTGGATGCTATGTATGGTACGGCTCAAGGAGCCAATTACCTTCACTGTAAACATGACCTCTCCCATGAAGAAATCATAGGATGACCCCCCAACAACCCACATGATGTTACATGGCCAATCAAAGCAGGGGATTGTTTTCTACAGGAGATCCTCTCTGCACAAAGGATCTCCCAATATTTACACCTTTTTGTGTTTGGTTTTAGGGTTTATAGAAATGGATGATCGGAAATTCTGAGGAAATACTTTCCAAATTGTTAAAATAGTACCAATATAGTGGCCTGAATGTCAAGCAACATAGTAAGAGAATAAGTGATCATATTAAATGCCTTCATTACATAGAGAGGTTAGTGGGTACAGATGGGTGGAGGTATTCTCCTCTGACAGTAGAAGAGGAAAATCCTTTGGATTAATTAGTTATGAACACATCCACATGTGAAGCAGACGAGACATGAAATATTAACATTGCATCAGACCAAGTACCAGAGTTTAGCCCAGGTAACCAGTAAGAATTCACAAGCTAAATGCAATTTCAACCAGAAATACAAACGCTGCACCAGAAATCCAAACGCTGAGGATATTTTTGACAAAGTGGTGACGTAAGCACGATGCATAAAACCCGTACGTCATCAATCTACCTCCACTTTTAAAACAATCATTGACCTAAATGAAAAGAATCTGCATTCATGCAGATTACTCCTACTGTATCACACATTGTCCATGCACACGCCCACATTTTCAGAAACAAAAAAATGATATATTGAAAATAGACAGAAAACATAATTATTACACTCAAAACTAACAACCTAAAATACATTGTTATAGAAAAATTAAGATTTCTAAGTACAGCAAAAAAAATAACAGTAACCTTATATCCCTTTTCTTTTAGGAAAAAATGCTTACTCCTAAATAATGGTGAAGAAAGCTTACAGTTATCCTCCATAAAATCTGCCTGGGAAACAGGAATCATCTTTCCAATGTAGCTCTCCACTAGACATGCTGAATTAGCTCTGAGCCAGCACAGGAATCCATCCCATCTTAACCATGATAACCAACACCTTCCTACATGCACAGAGAGGGAGGCAGAGAGAAGGAGTGGGGGTGCGACAGCAGAAGCCACAGGGAGCAGAATTCAATCTATTGCCATGGCAGCCAGCACTACAGCGACAAAAAGCTTTCACCGCACAGACCGATTCATTCAGCAGTTGACTGGACACCAAGCCAGGTTTCTGTCCTTCCTCTCTCCTTCTTTCTCTGTCTCTCTCTCCCTTCCTCGCTCTTTACAATCTATTCCTTTGTGGTGAGCCAGACGAGTTACCTTGAGCAATAGAGGACAAGGTCTTGCGGTGGTCTGTACCAGTAGCTCCCAGTCAGGCGGTGACAGAGTAACAGAAGCTCTGCAGGGATCCCCAGAGATGCCCAGGGCTGCAGCTGAACCAAACCAGCGCTCGGCTCGCAGACTGAGCCACTACCACCACTACCAGCAGCCTCAGCAGCAGCAGTCAGCGAATAGGAAGGGGAGGGTGAAATCAAAAGCAGGAGAGGGGGTTGCTCTATCAGTGGCAGGCACATTACATCATAGGCTGCTCCTGTGGAAGGGTAGGAGAGGAAAGGAGGGGAGAGGGCTGGGGAGAGGAGCAGCTCCCTGTAACAGCAGCACTCTGTCACTGGTGGGCTCTTCCCCCTGCACACACCACCATGAATGCACTGTTAATAGTCGGAGGTCATTAATGGCAGATGCTGTAATACTGTAATTAACGCCCAGTATTGTTGATTGTTACTGAAGGTTACTGTTATTGTTAATGTTACTAGTATTATGTATCTAAGTGTTATTCTAACGGGTGTCATTGTGTGTGTTTGAATGTGTGCATCTGTGTGTACATGCATAGGTGGTAGCATAGCAGGTTGATATTCAGCTCCTAACAAAAGGTCATTATAGATTCCTTACAGCAATGTTGTTGAGAGTGAAAAGGTGGACTTGTTGCTGGTAGACATCTGCTCAAGCTGATTACATTCAAACCAAACTGTCACAATAAATTCCTCTTTAGATAAATGTAGGGCCCTATAAAATCTGCGATGCAGAAAACACGGATGAAATCAACGAATCCAGACATTAAAACGGAATTAAACAATATTTAAAAATATATTGAACTTAGTAGGAAATCAACTAAATGTATTGAATATTAATACATTTGCCCCAGTTCATCATAAGACATGAAGAATGCACAATGATTTGCATTTCCTGCAACTTTCTGGAGGCAAACAGAATTCCCTGTCTGTGTATGTGCATAGCAATGTGCATTCCCCACCCACCTGAGGATCTGTATTTTTCAGCCATCTATTTCCTGTGTTTGAGGGGTGTAAAATCTGCCTGTCATTTTTTCCCGTAAATGTTCCCACAGCAGAAATGTAAATAATGACCTGTCAAACACACCCTGGTAATGTCTGAAATGGGCTCAATGGAATACATTGTCTTTCCGTTGTATCTATAAGAATGCTTCATCTGGGATTTAACCCACCATCTCAACACTTACACAAGTAATAATTTAATACAGTTGAAATGTTTACAAATTAGATGCGCTGAAATGAAAGCTACTTCTGAAAATGAACACACAGATTATAGTGATATTATGTCTGATCTCGCAAACAATGTAAAGCATGTTTAGATAAGGGCCTCCCTAGTGGTGCAGCGGTCTAAGGCAATGCATCATAGTGCTACAGGCATCACTACAGATCCGGGTTAGATCCCGGGCTGTGTCGCAGCCGGCCGCGACCCGGGAGACCCATGAGGCGGCGCACAATTGGCCCAGCGTCGTCCGGGTTAGGGGAGGGTTTTGCCAGCCGGGATGTCCTTGTCTCATCGTGCTCTAGCGACTCCTTGTGGCGGGCCGGGCGCCTGCAAGCTGACTACGGTCGCCAGTTGTACAGTGTTTCCTCTGACACATTGGTGCAGCTGGCTTCCGGGTTAAGCGAGCAGTGTGTCAAAAAGCAGTGAGCCTTGGCAGGGTCGTCGGAGGACGCATGGCTCTCGACCTTCGCCTCTCCCGAGTCCTTACGAGAGTTGCAGCGATGGGACAAGACTGTAACTACCAATTGGATATCACGAAATCTGGGAGATAAAAATAACAAAAATATATATGTTAAGATAGGTGTAATCTAGAGCCAAGCATGTTGATTTTTAATCTGAGGGTGTCCTGCTATTGACAGACTTGTTGAATTGTGCAAGAGAGCGTGACAACAACAGTAATTAATGAGCCAGTCTAGACAGAGCAGGTGTGTGCAGGTAGGGTAGACAGAGCAGGTAGGGTAGACAGAGCAGGTAGGGTAAACAGAGCAGGTAGGGTAAACAGAGCAGGTAGGGTAGACAGAGCAGGTAGGGTAGACAGAGCAGGTAGGTAGACAGAGCAGGTAGGGTAGACAGAAAGCAGGTAGGGTAGACAGAGCAGGTAGGGTAGACAGAGCAGGTAGGGTAAACAGAGCAGAAAGGGTAGACAGAGCAGGTAGGGTAGACAGAGCAGGTAGGGTAGACAGAGCAGGTAGGGTAGACAGAGCAGGTAGGGTAGACAGAGCAGGTAGGGTAGACAGAGCAGGTAGGGTAAACAGAGCAGATAGGGTAGACAGAGCAGGTAGGGAAGACAGATCAGGTAGGGTAGACAGAGCAGGTAGGGTAGACACAGCAGGTAGGGTAAAGAGAGCAGGTAGGGTAGACAGAGAAGGTAGGGTAGACAGAGCAGGTAGGGTAGACAGAGCAGGTAAGGTAAACAGAGCAGATGGGGTAGACAGAGCAGGTAGGGTAGACAGAGCAGGTAGGGTAGAACAGAGCAGGTAGGGTAGACAGAGCAGGTAGGGTAGACAGAGCAAGGTAGGGTAGACAGAGCAGATAGGGTAAGACAGAGCAGGTAGGGTAGACAGAGCAGGTAGGGTAGACAGAGCAGGTAGGGTAGACAGAGAAAAAAGCAGATAGGGTAGACAGAGCAGGTAGGGTAGACAGAGCAGGTAGGGTAGAACAGAGCAGGTAGGGTAGACGAGCAGGTAGGGTAGAACACAGCAGGTAGGGTAGAACGAGCAGGTAGGTTAACAGAGCAGGTAGGGTAGACAGAGCAGGTAAGGTAAACAGAGCAGATGGGGTAGACAGAGCAGGTAGGGTAAACAGAGCAGGTAGGGTAGACAGAGCAGGTAGGGTAGACAGAGCAGGTAGGGTAGACAGAGACAGTGTTTGGTGGTTGCAGCCCTGTTCTACACCTTGATGTTAATTCAATCATATATGCAAATACACCGAGTGTGTTTATGCAAATGATGCACATATCATTACAATTTAACACAAAATATTAAAAAGATACCTGCTACAATAAGAAAATGTATATGAGTGCATTCTAAGAAAAACAAAATTACATTTTTTTTATATATTTTTTTTAAATAAATTAAACACCTGAAATGTTTTTTCTTCTGGTAGATGGAAAGGCTTTCCCAAAAACCTTCTCAATTCAATGTTAACTACAAAGTAGCCCATGCATACCTGGCAGAATGATAACATGATTATTTGCGTCAATCCACGTGTGCTACAAAAACACCTCCAAACAACAAACTCTTGCTAGTTGAGCACTGGAATTAAATGGTAACTACACCCCCCCTCCAAAAAAATCTCAGACCTCAAAAGTGGTCTCCTGATGTGGTTTAAGGATTGTTGAGGACTTACAACAACCAATTTAGTGGTTTAATATTTAAAAAAAATGATTTTGAGAGCGAAAATCAGAAAGAAACAGGGGAAAATGGAAATGGAATCAGGCAATATATAGGCAATATATTTTATAGGGCCCTATAATAGAGGCAGCATAAAAACTGCTATGTGAACAGTCCTCCTGCTGCAGCATGTGTGTCTCAGAGAGATAGAGAGAGAGAACACGGACACAGAGACAGACACAGTGTGGGTGTGGCCACAGAGTTCTCTGTGGTCAGCTGTTCATCCCCCACCAACAGACCCACCACATGCCACACACAATACTGACAACAATGACAGTTCAGGAGGAAATGGACTTCATATCACACACACAGACAGGCACACAGACACACATACCACTGCTAATATAGGCTATTGGCCTGATATCCTCACATGTCCAGCCTGTTAGATGAACCAGTCAGTGGTGAGAGTCTGTTCAAGAGGTCCTGACACAGCGCATTGAGTCAAACAGCAGAAAATAGCAGCCATTTCTTCCCCAGCTTAAGCCAGCAGTTATTGGCAGAGAGCACAGCTCCTTAGACCCCCTGCTATTACCTCGAGATTGCAGGAACCATTGACACCTTTGGATTTCTTTCTTTCCTCAGTCTCATATCGATCCATAGAGAGAACTGAAATGAACCGAATCGATTGACGTTTTAGAATGAAAAAGACCATGAACAAAAATGGGGACCTAAAGCGAGAAAGATCACCCCCTCTCTCCCTCTTACTGTCCCTGCTTCACTGATCTCCAAATTGAGAGAAATCTTGTGCCTCCCAATGGAGACTGTGTTATCATGTTATTATGCACTGTGTTTACACAGCTAGCATTCCAAGTTAAGCCCTGTTCATCCAGGAAGATAGTAGGAAACACTGTTAMACTTGCAGCCACACTGCCTGTACCACTGTGCAGTGTCCCTTTGGACTAATTCATACAGTAACTACTGAAGCAATTTAAACCAATTTATGCCCATCTGGCAAATTGCTTTTGATAGATAATAACTGAACAGGAGAGCTATCTTTATATTGCTCAGATTTACTCCTTTGACAGGGTTATACCCTTCAGCTATTGGAACATCATTGTTTCTACTTACAACTGAAAGTCAATCACTACCAATGCAAGTGTGGATATCCTGTTTGGGTAATTTTGGAATCTGCTGTTTACCCCGCATTGAAGCACTGCCAAAACTAATGCTACTGCTCAACATCAACAAATACAGGCCATTCAAACTGAGTGAACTCAAGAGATCCTTCTGTGGCGCTGATGATTTGTGTTAGTGTTTGAAGGACACATTTTGTATACCCTAGTTGCCACATGTCTTTATGGTAAGGTTGAGGTAAACTGCTTCAAATGCAGTGTTGATGACATGGAAGCCACCGTCATTTGGCACCAATGACAGACAAGGGGTACACTTAATTGTAGCCCTGTTGACCAGCTCCAGCATGGACGCTGAATGCTTCTAATGATCACAAAAACGGGACAAAAACAGCCCATAATGCAATTACACAGTTGTATGACTTGGTTTCATTTCAAACTGTAGGGAATATATGTCATATCTTTGACACTAGCTGTCTACAAAATCAATATGAGTATATCTATTAATCTTACTGTGCTCGTCTGAGAATATCCGTATAATTATGTCCAGGTGTTTTTCCTTCCAGCGTTCCCAACAAAGACTGATTACAGCTCCAGCATTGTAACATGCAGATGTGTTACATTGTTGGGAAGTGAAAGTTACATCTCTGCAGTGATACGTTCGAACAGAATCAGAAAATAAAGGACCATTCATTGTGTGTGCTGTGTAGAACTTAATACGTATAATAGGCAAGGGAACAAATCAATCAACTTAGTCTTAGTATGCTTCTGTCTCTTTTTCTAACCGAAGAATGACATTCCGAACGTGCTAGACACTGTAGGTTGACTGGAATGCAGAACATAGAGATCTTGGAGGGAGCAGACTGACTGTATGATGTCCACTGTGTGTGTCTGTGTGACACTATTGAGTAGAGGACACGGCCTGCGGAAGGCCAGAATGTAAACACCACTCCAGATGGAGCTGACCCCTACTACCACAAATTGGTTGAGCCCCTATAACCGCAGGGGACAGCAGCTGTGAAATATTATTGATCAACACACAGCTTTCTATCTTCCACTGCAATAAAACGCTCTTTTCCCAAAGAATTGTGTGGTTACAAAGTTGCTCATCGATTCCAGTATTTCATTGTATGAAGCGGAGGGGAAACAAAGATAGCATTCAAGTGGAGATGACCTTGACAAGAGATCCAAACAAAGGAAGAGAATCACTTGCATGGGACATACAGTTAAAGTCGGAAGTTTACATACACCTAGGTTGGAGTGATTAAAACTCGTTTTTCAACCACTCCACAAATTTCTTGTTAACAAACTATAGTTTTGGCAAGTCGGTTAGGATATCTACTTTGTGCATGACACAAGTAATTTTTTCCAACAATTGTTTACAGACAGATTATTTCACTTATAATGCACTGTATCACAATTCCAGTGGGTCAGAAGTTTACATGCACTAAGTTGACTGTGCCTTTAAACAGCTTGGAAAATTCCAGAAAATAATGTCATGGCTTTAGAAGCTTCTGATAGGCTACTTGACATCATTTGAGTCAATTGGAGGTGTACCTCTGGATGGATTTCAAGGCCTACCTTCAAACTCAGTGCCTCTTTGCTTGACATCATGGGAAAATCAAATAGAAATCAGCCACGACCTCAGAAAAAATTATGTAAACCTCCACAAGTCTGGTTCATCCTTGGGAGTAATTTCCAAATGCATGAAGGTACCACGTTCATTTGTACAAACTGTAGTACGCAAGTACAAACACCATGGGACCACGCAGTCGTCATACCGCTCAGGAAGGATACGCGTTCTGTCTCCTAGAGATGAACGTACTTTGGTGCGAAAAGTGCAAATCAATCCCAGAACAACAGCAAAGGACCTTGGGAAGATGCTGGAGGAAACGGGTACAAAAGTATCTATATCCACAGTAAAACTAGTCCTTAAATCGACATAACCTGAAAGACCGCTCAGCAAGGAAGAAGCCACTGCTCCAAAACGGCCATAAAAAAAAGCCAGACTACGGTTTGCAAATGCACATGGGGTCTGATGAAACAAAAATAGTACTGTTTGGCCATAATGACCATCATTATGTTTGGAGGAAAAAGGGGGAGGCTTGCAAGCCGAAGAACACCAACCCAAACGTGAAGCACGGGGGTGGCAGCATCATGTTGTGGGGGGTGCATTGCTGCAGGAGGGACTGGTGCACTTCACAAAATAGATGTCATCATGAGAAGAAAAATTATGTGGATATATTGAAGCAACATCTCAAGACATCAGTCAGGAAGTTAAAGCTTGGTCGCAAATGGGTCTTCCAAATGGACAATGACCCCAAGCATACTTCCAAAGTTGTGGCAAAATGGCTTAAGGACAACAAAGTCAAAGTATTGGAGTGGCCATCACAAAGCCCTGACCTCAATCCTATAGAACATTTGTGGGCAGAACTGAAAAAGCCTGTGCGAGCAAGGAGGCCTACAAACCTGACTCAGTTACACCAGCTCATGAGGAATGGACCAAAATTCACCCAACTTATTACGGGAAGCTTGTAGAAGGCTACCCAAAACATTTGACCCAAGTTTAAATTGTTTAAGACAATGCTACCAAATACTAATTGAGAAATAAAAGCTGAAATAAATCATTCTCTCTACTATTATTCTGACATTTCACATTCTTAAAGTAAAGTGGTGATCCTAACTGACCTAAAACAGGGAATTTTTACTTGGATTAAATGTGAAAAACTGAGTTTAAATGTGTTTGGCTAAGGTGTATGTAAACTTCCGACTTCAACTGTGGTAGTTCACTTCAGCCATTCAACTCAAACAAATATTCAAGTAGAAATATTAACATAATGTGAGTGAAGTAACATTGTAGAATGATAATCAAACAAAGAACAAATAGCATATTCTTAGTATATCAATATAAATGCCATTATACAGAAGGCTAAAATAAAAAAATGACAATCTGAAATCTAGACGTATACCTATTCATAGTTTTTTTTGTTCTCCTACCAATACAACTATTTAGCTATATAACCTGGACTTTCATGAGAATCACTCACACTGTGGTTTTATAACAACATGATGAGTTCCTCTGAGGGTGGTAGATGTCAGAGAATTACTCAGATTTCACACATGGAGTTAAGAAGTGATCAGAGTGGTCAGACTCAGCATGATGCATGGTGCTGATTGATCACACTTAGCAGTAGAATCCTGGGCCCTGGCCCCTGAGAGCACTTCCCTTATTAAAAGGTCAGAGGTGAGTGCTAGGCCCCTGCTGCAGCTGCTGAACAGAGGCCTGAACAATCAACCATCATGACAACCCAACTCAGTGTTACATCCTCCTTGATATGAGAAAGAGGATGTGGAAGCGACATTGACATTAGTGTAGTGATATCTGGCTTCACACAGGCATTAATCATGGAAGATAATGCCACGCCAGTAATGGTGACATAGTTAACTCAATGCATGCAGACTCAGTCCACTATGAGTAGGGTCAGGGTAAAAAAGACAGTTACACTCTGAAAATGTAAATGTCCCCTAAATATCCCAGAGGAGAGGGATCTTCCTTCTAATATGGTGTTCTCCACATCACCTCTCTACCATTATATACATTGTAATAAGTGAATTATAAATCATAGTCTATGAGCATAGACATAATAAGCATAGTGTAAGTAGTCTACCTTACCAAATCATACTAATGCACATTCTTCCCACCAACTGAAACTTTGCAGCTCTGCTCATATTAATAAGTCTAGTATACCAGCATTGCAATTATTAACCAGGGTCAAGCAAGGCCTTTCAGATGCCTTTGCTAATGCTACAAGCAATGCATCACTTCCACAGACTGTTTTCTCTGGGTTTTTCCATTCTTTGTTTCTCCGGTGTTAACACTCTGTTCACGTCTCTAATCCTAGAAGTTAAACAGCACAAAACAAGTGCAACAGTTCAAAAGGAAAGAGTGACAATGCAAACAGATTAGTACAAGGACATGAATACGAACACAACCGTATTCTTTGTCAAAAGACTGGTGGCAAACAATGAATGCATCAACAAGAAACACAACATGAAACCCTGGTGATAAAACATGAAACCCTATGGCTAATTGGGTACTCTAATAATACAAAAAATTATAACGAAAACAATATATCATTACTGTGTCTCTACATCAGAATCCTTAGAGAAACAGCCGCCCAGTGAGATGCTGTAGCGAATATACAACATTATTGCTAGTTGTCCTTCAGCAACAGATAGCCTTATATGCATCCATGTGTAACAGCTAAATTATCTGGGTCTTGACAAGCAGCGCTATGTCTTGAGCAGACAGAGGTTGGGTTTCTAAAAATTATAAAGCAATGATTTAGCTATAATAATCCAAAAACAGGGCACTATCAGATGTCATCATCTCACATTCAACCTGTTGTCACTCAAATTAAGTCCTATCACATCTGAGTGCCTGTTTTAGGTACAGTAGGCTGGCCTATATGTCCAATGTGGCATTGGGATATCCAATTTGTCTGAAACTACAGTAAACTACACAGGCAATTAATTATTTTACAAGCCACACAAAAGTGAACAAAACACAAGTGTATTACATGAGAAATGCTCCAGCAATTTAACACTTCCTTTGATGTAGTCTGACCATGTGCTGCTGTCAGTAAGAGACAGCAGTTGCAGTTTTACCAGACCTTGGAACGCGTGTCCTAATCCCTGGCATAATCACAGCATCCAGTCAGGAAATAGAGGCCCTACCCCTGGCACCGTGTCAGAAAGTCCCCTGGCACCCGGCCCCCTACCCTCTGTCAGGGAGGAGTGTGTCACTCTGGGGTGGGGGGGGTGGGGGGGGTGGGGGGGCGTTTGACCGCCATGTCCTTAGAGCACAGTGAGAAACTGTAGGACAGCTGCTCTGATTGAGGTACAATGGAAAGCGGTGGGACATTCCTCTGGCAATGCCAGTCAATCAATATTGTGTACAGTATAACCGAACTAAAGATCCAACTATAAACACCTGTATGCATATCTCTCACACTTTCTCTCTGTGTTTTTCTCCCCATGTATGTATCTGATAGTTACCCCTCACTAAGTTCTCAATGGGTCACAGCTCACCATGGATGTCCCTAGTGGTGCCTGCTGCTGTAATTGAAAAAAAAAAAATTCAAGAAGGTGGCATAAATTTATGAAAATGAGGGGGGCGAATTGGGAGTCTACTCGTCTATCTACGGGGCACATTTCATCCCTGACAACTTCCACGGCTATCAATGGAAGGAGGGCTTCAGCAAGAAGTTGCTTCTCAAAGTGGATGCTGTCCATACCATTAACGTGGCTTCTAAATCATCTCAAACAGCCAGCAGCACCAGCAGAGATCGTTAGCATTATCACTGGCCTGGAAGTGAACCGGGTAAGTGAAAGAGCTAGCTTGCTACCTCTGCTAACGTTAGCTAGCTATAGAGCTACCGTATTTAGCTCATGTCTTCCACCGATGCTGTTGTAGTTAGTACAAGCCTATGGGAAAGAGTAGTTTTGAAGGTGTTTGTGGGGGCTACGCGTTGCTGTGATTTGGTCGTTCTGGGGCTCTGGGGGAGTTTTCTACATGGCATGAAGACTGCGGGTTAAACTGAAATGCGACGCTTTGGCCATGGATCCGATCATGAATCGGGTGACATTTCGGAGAAGCCCCCAAGTCATGCTTTCTTTGGATGTGTGAATTGTGGATTTTCGTTCATGGGAAGTTTAATGGTAGCTTCCAATAGCTAGCTATCCTCTTCCTCCATTTCTGAATTAGCCTCAAGCTAAAACCGGTGAGAGCGGGAGGAGAGAATTCATTTTCTGTTTAATCGGTTGCTGAGTTGCTAATGTACACTCAAATATGTTTTTCCACGTGTAATTGATGAAATTAGATTTTATTTTATGTCAATATGTTGTGAATATTGTAGAAAAATCCTCACAGCCGTGTTCCATGCTAAAAAGGGAAGTGCCAATTGGTGCGCACCAGTTTACTATGTACAGTACACTACAGGCAATATGTTCCCACCGTGTGAGTCATAGAAATGACGATCATGCGTTCGGGGCTTTCCGGCAGTCTTTGTGGTTTTTAAATGCGGGGAGCATAAATTGTACAATTGCAAACTTACAAAGATTTGTTAAAGTTAGAAACCATGTATATTAGTTAATATACAGCACCAACTACATACATATGAAATAAGGTGCATTATCTGCTACCTAGACTAGATTCAGCCACAGGTAAACATTTTCTTGAGCAGAACATAATTACAAATAATTTGTAGACTGCAAACACTGCATAAAATGCCCTGTTTTCGAGTGATTAGATTTGTGTCCAACGGTCTGTAATCATAGCAAGTAAAAGCCACAACAAAAACCGATCTACAGTCAGAAGTTTGGAATTACTGTGAATTTCACCAGTCCCAGTCATCAGCTCTGGAAGGACATTCTTCTTCACAAATTATTATAGCTTTCAACACCTTGGTCATTATCCTCATCCTTCAGTTCAGCTCAGCAGTCAATCAAACATATATTTAGTAGGTCTATCACCAGTCTTTGGGATTAGTTAATGAATAAAACAAAAGCCTTAATAACAATGATAGACTATGAAGCTATTGGAGTCTATATTCATATGACTCTTGCCATGTCATCAATTAAAGATCCAATATCAAATCAAACTTAAATTGCATTTAAAACAGCAATAAACTTAAAACCCCAAATTAAAGATTAAAAACAAACACAAGGCAAAATATTTGATGAATCAAAGAACATAAAACACAAATGCCTCATTGATCACTGAACTGCAATAAACTGTGCCTAATACAGATTCAAACACCTTGCCCTAAACATCAACATGCTTGAAAGTGATATTGATTTGGATGTTTCTGGAATCAATTTAAATGAGCTATGATTTGAGAAATGTGTGTGTTTTCATGTGTTGGACCAACAAGCACATCACAAGAGAACAGCTGCGTATGCCTGGTGCTAGTTCTGCATCTGGTTGAATTTGTGGTAGGCAAGTCTGTCTGTCAGTGGCAAATCTCAATAAGATTAATATACTATAACATTATTGGGGTCTATTGTCATGGTAATTTCCTGTATTTCTAAATGATCAGAGTTTACAAACCACACACAAGTCAGAGTTATATTTTACATTCCATCTTTAATTATATGAGCTTCACCATAGCCCTTTGACTCTCAGATCAATTCAGTGTCAATAAATTAATTCTCTGAGAGTGCTTACAAAACAATTCTTAGTATCTTTTATAGCCAAGATACACCCCTCTCAACTCACATGACGAACAACCGATCTTAGGAACATTACAAAGAACCTTTTACTTGAAAGAGGAGTATCCCATCCAGATAGCATTAGCTATAAATTATCGTTCAGTTTGGTCTCTTTAGACAAGGTTCCAATCTCCTTCTTGGTACCAAAACATTACCTCATCCAATGGTATATATCAATTGTCAATTCTAGATACTCCCATCTCAAATACACCCCCTCCTGGAAAAGCTCAGAAAGGGGAGTGAGCCTCTAGGTCATATACTATGAAAGACAAGTTCAACACATCAGAGGGGTAATACAATGATTCCAGACACTGCCATACTCCTCCCCCCAATGGGAAAAGAAGGGAGTGACCAGCGTACAGACATAGTGGAGCCCTTCTCCCTTTCTGATATTCTGCATATTATGAAAGTAAATAAAACATCTTATTTATCTATGTACCTAACTAATTCTGATTCAGCTACGACACTATTCATACGATCTTTTCATGTCTTGAACTCTATTACGCTTTGGTGTAAAAACGTTGTGCTATCCAGGAGCACGAGTACAGGACATCAATAAGCTGCTCCCAAACATTTTAAACCTTCATCAGGTTCATTCAATTGAGTCTAACACAGTTCATGTGGGATTCAATGACATTATGAAGGGCAGCTCAGAACAGCTGAACATGGATTTTAAACAACTGATTTGGGTCTCCAACACCAACAAACACCCCATAATATCTGGCCCTGTGCCCTCCCTAAATCGTGGCATTTAACGTTTTAGCAGACTTTTAGCCCTCCATAACTGGCTACGTGACTATTGCAGCTCTGTGGGTGTAACATTTATTGACAATTTTGATACCTTCTGGAAACAAAGCTCTTCTTATAAAGGAGGATGGGTTCCACCCAAATCATTTGGGTTCCTGGATCCTTTCACAGCATTATAAAGCTGCGTTGAGACAATGACTTATCATTGACCCAAGCCCAGCTCAGTTAATCCCTACAATTGTGTCAGTGAGTTGTCATTACGCTTCAGCAAATGTACATTATCCCAGAGGCATTGGAAGACACAATGTAGGTAACCTCATTTATGTCCCTCTAACTGCCCTGAATGCCTCTGCTGATCCTACAGCTATTGAATGCAGTAATCATGTGCCTATGAACCAGAGTTATACTGTTAGCACTGAGGCGGTGTGCCCTAGTAGGAAGTGCACGGTGGGCAGCTCACCCTGCACTAACATTGATAACATGAGGATGTGTACTTCTGCTAAGCTTCCTAGTAAAGCAATAAAAACAAGCATCCCAGAAAAGTGCGAAAAATTTGCCCACATTAACATATGTAGCTTAAGAAACAAGGTTCATGAAATCAATAATTTGCTAGCAACAGATGACATCCATATTCTGACAATCTCAAACTCACTTAGATAACATCTACAGAAAAGACAGATATGCCAATTGTCACGTTCTGACCTTAGTTCTTTTGTATTTTCTTTGTTTTAGTATGGTCAGGGCGTGAGTTGGGTGGGTTATCTATGTTTTGTGTTTCTATGTTGGGTTTTTCGTTTGGCCTGATATGGTTCTCAATCAGAGGCAGGTGTTAGTCATTGTCTCTGATTGGGAACCATATTTAGGTAGCCTGTTTTCTGTTGTGTTTTGTGGGTGGTTGTCTTCCGTGTCAGTGTTTGTTCACGTTACGGGACTGTTTCGGTTTTCTTATATATGCACTTTGTTATTTTTGTATTGTTGTCGTGTTCAGTATTATTAAATAATATGGACACCTACCACGCTGCGCATTGGTCTGACATTTCTTACTCCTCGTCAGATGAGGACGAATTCCGTTACACCAATGGTGGAGGTGTTCCCGTTTATATTCAGAATCACATTCCTGTAAAGTTTAGAGACAATCTCATGTTAAATATTGTTGACGTAATATGGCTACAGGTTCATCTGCCTCACCTAAAGCCCATTCTTGTGGGAAGATGCTATACATCACCAAGTGCAGTCAGTATCTGGATAACATGTATGAAATGCTTGATAATGTATGTGGTATCAAAAGAAAGGTATACTTTCTGGGTGATTTAAATATTGACTGGCTTTCATCAAGCTGCCCACTCAAGAAAAAGTTTCAAACTGTAACTAGTGCCTGCAAGCTGGTTCAGGTTATCAGTCAACCTACCAGGGTAGTTATAAACAGCACAGGAATAACATCATCAACATGTATTGATCACATCTTTACTAACGCTGCAGATATTTGCTTTAAAGCAGTATCCAGATCCATCAGATGTAGTTATCACAATATAGTAACCATATCTAGTTTGAAAGGCTGGACCTAATATAGTGTGTAAGATGTCATACAACAAGTTTTGTAGGGATTCCTATGTTGTTGATGTAAAGAATATTTGGTGGTCTGTGGTGTGTAATGAGGAGCAACCAGACGCTGCACTTTTATGAAATTGCAAATTCCAGTTACTAATAAGCCTGTACCCATTAGGAAAATGACTGTAAAAATTGTTAAATCCCAGTGGATTGACGAGGAATTGAAAAATGTTATGGTTGAGAGGGATGAGGCAAAAGGAATGGCAAATAAGTCTGGCTGCACAACCGATTGGCAAACGTACTGCAAATTGAGAAATCATGTGACTAAATTGAATATAAAGAAGAAACTATACTATGAAACGAGGATAAATGGCATAAAGAATCATAGTAAAAAGCTTTGGAGCACCTTAAATGAAATGTTGGGCTAAAAGGCAAACTCAGCCCCATCGTTCATTGAATCAGATGGCTCATTCATCACAAAACACACTGATATTGGCAATTACTTTAATGATTTTTTCATCAACAATGACAAGCCACTGGGGTCTGACAACCTGGATGGAAAATTACTGAGGATAATAGCGGACCATAAGTGTGTGCCCTCAGGCCTGGAGGGAAGTAAAAGTAATTCCGCTATGTTTGACCAGATACAATGCTATTTTACTGTAAACAAATTGACAACAGACGTTCAGCACGCTTATAGGGAAGGACATTCAACAAGCACGGCACTTACACAAATGACTGATGATTGGCTGAGAGAAACTGATGATAAAAAGATTGTGGATGCTGTTTTGTTAGACTTCAATTTGGCTTTTGACATTATCGATCTTCGTCTGCCAATGGAAAACGTATTTGTTATGGCGTTACGCCCCCTGCTATATTGTGGATAAAGAGTTACTTATCTGACAGAACACCGAGGGTGTTCTTTAATGGAAGCCTCTCCCATATAATCAAGGTAGAATCAGGAATTCCTCAGGGCAGCTGTCTAGGCCTCTTACTTTTTTCAATCTTTACTAATGACATCCCACTGGCCTTGAGTAAAACCAGTGTGTCTATGTATGCGGATGACTCAACACTCTACACGTCAGCTACTACAGCGAGTGAAATCACTGCAACACTTAACAAAGAGCTGCAGTTAGTTTCAGAATGGGTGGCAAGGAATAAGTTAGTCCTAAATATTTCTAAAACTAAAAGCATTGTATTTCGGAAAAATCATTCACTAAACCGTAAAGATGTTGTTGAATTAAATAGTAAAATAGTAAAGATGTAACTTATTATTAACAGGTTTAATCAAATATGTAAAATGATGTTACTAGGCTACTGTCAGTCTTTCGAAGTCTGGATACTGATCAACCCACGTCACTGAATGATAAAAATGTGCCATTTGATTTTTGCATGTAATTTATTTACACTGCATAGGCCTATTGCTTTCTAAAAATATTGGTTCAATTAAAAATGCAATGTCAAATCCAAAATTAAATTACATTTAAAAAAGGATTCGCTACTTGAAAGGTCTGATGGGACAGGAAGCACTGTTTCATGAATGGGCGGGCTGGTGAGGATTTATGTAGCCAGGTGGGTTATTACAGTATGTTTTATTTGAGGTCAGTTGCTTAGTTTTTGGTCACAATCTTTAGTTTGGTTTAAGAGTGCAGTCTGCACTCCAACCAGCAGTGGCAGCAACATCCCAAGTAACCGTCCATCTGCCAGAAAGGCAGACAAAGGAAGAAAAACCACCAGACCAGCAGTGATGGGAAGTTCAGCTCTTTTTACTGACTCTAATCTTTTCCACTTGTTCAGTAAAAATAACTAATCTTTCGACTAATTTCGTTCATTTGAGTCAGAAGACCCCCTACTGGCAAACGTTGAACTAAAAACTCAAAAGAGTCATGATTCTACAAGCCTCTCGTTCACGTGGTTCACCATAAGAGGCTTATGGAGCTGTCATTTGTTGAATGCTATGTGTATAAATGAGATTATTTCTTGATACATTTGAAACTAGGTCTAGTTGTGGCCACAAACGGACTAGATTGTGAACGACTCTTGGCGGAATGCATTGCTTGACTGCCGTGTGGGTGATAAGCACAATATCTTTCATGAACTGCAACACCCCAAACGGCTTCTTCTCAAGTTTGTTTTTACCAGAGACTGTGTATGTTTTGGTTCTACAAAGCTGTGTCCATCATTCAATAATCAATTAATTGCATTTATTCTTGCACCATGCGATCAATTACCAGTCTTTTTCTTCTTTATGCTGTTAATGCTGCCTGCAGCATGATCTATTTTACAGTTGTTAGAGCAGCGCATATTAATCCTGCTGTAGCCTTCGCGGCCAGCAGGTCAAAAGAACAACAAAATGAACGAGTCACTCACAAAAAAAATATATAAAAAAAATTGTTAATAAAAAAAGAATTGACGAACTGCACATCACTACAGACCAGGCGAGTTTCCACTAGATTGCACAGCCACAAAGTCAAAATTGGCTATATTGAAAAATTTGTGAAAACTAAATTAGCTTTTTGGTCTTAATTTAAGGTTAGGATTAGACATAAGGTTAGCAGTGTGGTTAAGGGTAGAGTTAGGGCAGACCGCCTCTGATGGAGAGGCGGTCCATCTCTCTAGGAGTATTTGTGTGCCCAGGCCCCATAAGCATATCGAAAGGATCCCACCCTGGTCACCAATGTAGCTGACTGATGGTTGTGTGGTCCAGAGACGGGAACTCTACCATCTATGGCAAAAGCTTGGGCTCCTGAAGGGGACAATATAATTTTCACCACTGCATGTTACAATAGTCAAATAATATTTTTGTCACCTGTTAAACTTATTCTATATTGAATTTAGTCTTTGAGATGATCAAACAAGCACGTGTATCTGAAGTTGGTGTTCTTTAACTCTAAAATGCACCACACAGTGCAAGACAAATCTCACAAAGAAAGGACAACAGGCAAATGCATATGTGGTCCCAATTTCTAAATAGTGATGGCAGGGCTAGTTCAAACTGCAGTAAGACGGTTCTCCTCACAGGTGAGTTAATCAGCCCATGGTTGGTGAATAGAACTTGATTGATCTCTGGGAGCAGGACACAGGAGAGATGAATAGATCATGTGAGACAAAAAGGAATGTACTTTGTGAAAATTAACATCCTTACAGTCTGAGCCAGGTGCTCTAAAAATCCTACACTTAGAAAAAAAAGGTTCCAAAAGGGTTCTGCAGCTGTCCCCATAGGAGAACCCTTTTTGGTTCCAGGTAGAACTATTTTGGGTTTCATGTAGAACCCCCTGTAGAAAGGGGTCTACATGGAAAACAAATGGGTTCTACCTGGAACCAAACGGGTTCTACAGGGAGCCGAAAAGTTTTATTCAAATGGTTCTCCTATGGGGAGAGCCGAATAACCCCTTTTGGTTCTAGATAGCACCTTTTTTTCTAAGATTGTACTCCAACTATTGACAGGAATAATGTGGCATTTCTTATTTGTCAGTATGAATAACATTTGTGGGTCCTGCCTTGATGACTGTATTAGATTTACACTACTTAACCTATAGATTTTTATTTGGAATAAACTGATAGCTAAAATGCTCCTTCTCCCAAAATGACATGCTAGCTAGTGATAAAGCTATCTGATCCTGCTAGCTCACAACATATCTACTTGTTGTAGCTAACTAGCTACATTACTAAGGTTGCTGTGTTCTAAGTTGGGAGTCATTTTACAGCTTGCATTGATGGTATCACGTTTCTACAACTAAATAGTTTGATTACAAATAAATAAAATATACTTTATCTGGTAGCAGTTTGTAAGATGGAGATCTCTCTCGAGATGTCACCAGCTGTCTACTACCTTAGATATGGATAACAGCACAATATGGGATCAGCATACTTTGTAAAAATCAGCTCCTCTACAGAGAGGTCCTCTCTCCTCTACAGTCCTCCCTCTACAGAGATCGATCATCTCGAAAACTAAAGCAAATAGCTTGCTAGGGCCCACCACCTAAATATAAATTGTAGAAAGAGGTAGGGTTTAGGATTTTGTGGCTGTGGTAACTCTAGTGACAACCGACCAGGCAGGCATTTTTTAATCTTCAAACCAAACGAGAACTGTGTTTTTTTTTGTTTGGAAGAGGAGATGGTTACATAAATGTTACCACAACACCCCACAGCCAAAGGTGTCATCAAGGCAAAGGGTTGCTACTTTGAAGAATCTCAAATATTAAATATATTTGGATTTGTTTAACACTTTTTGGTAACTACATGATTCCATATGTGTTATTTCATAGTTTTGATGTCTTCACTATTATTCTACAATGTAGAAAATAGTAAAAATGAAGAAAAACCCTTGAATGAGTAGGTGTCCAAACTTTTGACTGGTACTGTATATACAGTGCATTCAGAAAGTATTCAGACCCCTTGACCTTTTCCACAGTTTGTTACGTTACAGCCTTATTCTAAAATTGATTAAATAGTCTTTCCTCCTCATCAATATACCCACAATACCCCATAATGACAAAGCAAAAACTGTAAAAAATTTCTTTTGCAAATGCATAAAAAAAAATGTAATATTACATTTACAAAAGTATTCAGACCCTTTACTTAGTACTTTGTTGTAGCATCTTTGGCAGCGATTACAGCCTTGAGTCTTCTTGGGTATGACGGTACAAGCTTGGCACACCTGTATTTGGGGAGTTTCTCTCATTCCTCTCAAGTTCTGTCAGGTTGGATGGGGAGCGTTGCTGCACAGCTTTTTTCAGGTCTCTCCATAGATGTTTGATCGTGTTCAAGTCCGGGCTCTTGCTGGGCCAATCAAAGACATTCAGAGACTTGTCCCGAAGCCACTCCTGCGTTGTCTTGGCTGTGTGCTTAGGGTCGGTATCCTGTTGGAAGGTGAACCTTCGCTCCAGTCTGAGGTCCTGAGCGCTCTGGAGCAGGTTTTCATCAAGGATCTCTCTGTACTTTGCTCCGTTCATCTTTCCCTAGATCCTGACTAGTCTCCCTGCTGAAAAACATCCCTACAGCATAATGCTTCATTGTAGGGATGGTGCCAGGTTTCCTCCAGATGTGAAGCTTGGAATTCAGGGCAAAGAGTTCAATCTTGGTTTCATCAGAACAGAGAATCTTGTTTCTCATGGTCTGAGAGTCATTTAGGTGCCTTTTGGCAAACTCCAAGCAGGCTGTCATGTGCCTTTTACGGAGGAGTGGCTTCCGTCTGGCCACTCTACCATAAAGACCTGATTTTTGGAGTGCTGCAGAGATGTTTGTCCTTCTGGAAGGTTCTCCAATCTCCACAGAGGAACTCTGGAGCTCTGTCAGAGTGACCATTGGGTTCTTGGTCACCTCCCTGACCAAGGCCCTTCTCCCCTGATTGCTCAGTTTGGCCAGGCGGCCAGCTCTAAGAAGAGACTTGGTGGTTCTAAACGTCTTCCATTTAAGAATGATGGAGGCCGCTGTGTTCTTGGGGATCTTCAAGGCTGCAGAAATGTTTTGGTACCCTTGCCCCAATCTGTGCTGCGACACAATCCTATCTTGAAGCTCTGCGTACAATTTCTTCGACTCCTATCAAGTTGTAGAAACATCTCAAGGATGATCAATGAAAACAGGATGCACCTGAGCTCAATTTCGAGTCTCACAGCAAAGGGTCTGAATACTTATGTAAATAAGGTATCTGTTTTTTACTTTTAGTAATTTTGCAAACATTTAAAAAAAATCTGTTTTCGCTTTGTCATTATGGGGTATTTATTTAATCCATTTTAGAATAAGGCTGTAACGTAACAAAATTTGGAAAAAGGGAAGGGTTCTGAATACTTAACACTGTATATTATGCGTGGGAATACTTTGGAACAGATTTCCAAAACGAAAATCAATTGGAGCTGATTTGGTGGTGTTTTTACAGTCTTTTATGTCTAACAATTGCTCAAAAAACGTATGGGGCCAAATAAAATGACCTTCGGGCCGCCAGTTGTGGAACTCTGACTTATACTAATGTCATGCTGAACAATTAACTTTTGTGATCTGGCCACATTAAACCCATTCATATTCATCAAACTGCCACACCAAAGTTTCCCAATACTCGCAGGCGTGCTAAAGTCACATAAATCCAGCTTGTTTTCTCCAGAACACTTTGTACTCACGCATTGTTCTGTGACAAGATCAACACAACAGTATGAAGCTGTTAGTAGGGAGGAGATTGCATGTGGAAGACTCAGCCCTCCACACAAGTATGACAATGTATGCACTCACTACTGTAAGTCGCTCTAGATAAGAGCATCTGCTAAATGACTAAAATGTAAAATTGTAATGTAGGCAGGGTTTCAACCAACCCAAGGCCTAGTCACAATATAATGCGACTGTGCAGTACACCCTTACATATAATAGTGAAATATGTGAATTAGGCCTGCGTCCTGACTGTCATAGGATCACCCAGTAATTTCTCTTTGAACCAAAAAGCAAACACAGTCTCTAACACCCTACACCGTTGAACTACTTCAGGTAACTAGCCATAATCTTGTTACTCGACCAGTACCTGTCCTGCCACCTCCTCCACCTACCTATTCTCATGGCAGTGTCCTGTTCCCTGTTACCTAGGCAACGGAGCAGTTATGTTCTCCTCTCCATTCACACAGCACTCTCATCCCCCTAAGGAACACACTGGTTGTCAGCACACTGACGGAAACAAAAAAGAGCCATCCATTTGGCTATTACGACAAACGTTGTAAGTTTCACTAGAAGAAGGGGAAAAGCCCCTCCCTACTCTCTAGGATATTTCAAACAGACCGGCCATGATCTGTAAAGGTGGGCCTCAAGGGGTTTATACCCATGTCTCATGAAGGGGGAGGTGGGACAGATTTAATAAAGTTTTACAACCCTGCTTTCTCACGAGATGCGGAGGACAACGTGATGTTTCTTTATCTATGGCATACGGTATGGAGCAGCTCTCCCTATTCTGTTATCTCTTCCTTGGAGGACACCTGCTGAAAAGTACTGCTCAAAGATAACCAGGTCAAACACATAGAAACAACATTGTCACATTGGTAAAGAGACTCCTTCCAAACAAAATCCAGCTTCTACTGCTCTCTATACAGAATGACTAATCACAAGATCGCTAGCTGTTTATTATCTATGCGTAGTCACTTTACCCCTACCTACATTTACAAATGACCGACTAACCTGTACTGCCGCACATTGACTCGGTACCGGTCTCCCCTGTATATAGCCTCATTATTGTTATTTTATTGTATTACTTTTTATATTTTATTTTTTACTTTAGTTTATTTAGTAATTATTTTCTTAATTCTATTTTATTAAAACTGCATTGTTGGTTAAGGGCTTGTAAGTAGGCATTTCACGGTAAGCAGTGTTTTACATTTAGAAATGAAAGCACTTTATGTATCTAGTCCCCCCATTTGAAGAAGTTATAAGTATTTGGACAAATTATCCTAGTGTATTAAAGTAGTCAAAAGTTTTGTATTTAGTCCCATATTCCTTGCACGCAATGACTAGTACATCAAGCGTGTTACTCAATAAACTTGTTGGAGGCATTTGCAGTTTGTTTTCGATGTGTTTTATGTTTTTGCCCAATAGGAACTGAATGGTGAATAAGGTCTTGCTGCATTTGAGTAAAAAATGTATAAAGTTACATATCGTTTTGACAATATATCAATATTATTTTGCCGGTAGTTGGCTGTACCTGCACCAAAACTCCCCATCTTCTTTTTAAATATGGAGCCAATTTGTTTTCAATACTTTTATTTGGAAGACTGATCAAAAGCTCTCTCTTGTCCCTCTGCAGCAGACATATGGTGAGCAATATGTTTGGAACATCGAATCGCAGTAAAATCACAGTATCGAATCGCAATACATATAGAATCGTGAGAATCACAATACATATCTTATCGGCACCTAAGTATCATGATAATATTAGTATCATGAGGTCCCTAGCAATTCCCAGCCCTACTAAGTAAGAATCAGTGGTGGAAAAAGTATCCAATTTTAATACTTGAGTAAAAGTAAAGATACCTTTAAAAGAAAATAACTCAAGTAAAAGTCACCTAGTAAAAGAAGTCTAAAGTTATTTAGTTTTAAATGTACTTAGTCTCAAAAGTATCAATCATTTAAAATGTCTTACATTAAGCAAATCAGATGACACGATTTTCTTGTTGTTTTTTTTTGCGGATAGCCAGGGGCACAATTCCACACTATAATTTACAAACAAAGCATTTGTGTTTATTGAGTCTGCCAGATCAGAGGCAGTAGGGATGACCAGGGATGTTCTCTCGATAAGTACATGAATTAGACAATTTTCCTGTCCTGCTAAGCATTCAAAATGTAACAAGTACTTTTGGGTGTCAGGGAAAATGTAAGGACTAAAAAGTACATTATTTTCTTTAGGAATGTAGTGGAGTAAAAGTAAAACTTGTAAAAAAAAAAAAATTGTCCAGTAAAGTACAGATACCCCAAAAAACAACTTAAGTAGTTCTTTAAATTATTTTTACTTAAGCACTTTACACCACTGGTAAGAATAGTAGATGTTTCTGAACACTTCTACATTCATGTGGATGCAATCATGGATAATCATGAATGGATTGTGATTAATGATGAGTGAGAAGGTTAAAGGGGCACAAAAATCAGATCATAGGCCTACCCTCCAAAATATACCAACCTCCCCTGGTATTGGTAATGGTGAGAGCTTAGAATGTCTTGTAGGGCCTCCCGGGTGGCGCAGTGGTCTAGGGCACTGCATCGCAGCGCTAGCTGTGCCACCAGAGACTCTGGGTTCGCGCCCAGGCTCTGTCGCAGCCGGCCGCGACCGGGAGGTCCGTGGGGCGATGCACAATTGGCCTAGCGTCGTCCGGGTTAGGGAGGGTTTGGCCGGTAGGGATATCCTTGTCTCATCGTGCACCAGCGACTCCTGTGGCGGGCAGGGTGCAGCGCGCGCTAACCAAGGTAGCCAGGTGCACGGTGTTTCCTCCGACACATTGGTGCGGCTGGCTTCCGGGTTGGAGGCGCACTGTGTTATGGTTGGGTTGTGTTTCGGAGGACGAAGGCTTTCGACCTTCGTCTCTCCCGAGCCCGTACGGGAGTTGTAGCGATGAGACAAGATAGTAATTACTAACAATTGGATACCACGAAATTGGGGGTAAAATTTAAAAAATAATGTCTTGTTGTAGCCTCTAACTTTCTCACTCATCCTTATTTATGTTTTTCTTAATCATGGCATTATCAGGATACAGTACCAGTCAAAAGTTTGGACACACCTACTCATTCAAGGGTTTTTCTTAAATTGTTTACTATTTTCTACATTGTAGAATAATAGTGAAGACATCAAATGACACATGCTTTTCCTTCACTCTGCGGTCCAACTCATCCCAAACTGGGTTGAGGTCGGGTGATTGTGGAGGCCAGGTCATCTGATGCAGCACTCCATCACTCTCCTTCTTGGTCAAATAGCCCTTACACAGCCTGGAGGTGTGTTGGGTCATTGTCCTGTTGAAAAACGAATGATAGTCCCACTAAGCAGAAACTAGATGGGATGTCGTATCGCTGCAGAATGCTGTGATAGCCATGCTGGTTAAGTGTGCCTTGAATTCTAAATAAATCACAGACAGTGTCACCAGCAAAGCACCCCCACACCTCCTCCTCCATGCTTCACGGTGGGAACCACACATGCGGAGATCATCCGTTCATCTACTCTGCATCTCACAAAGACACGGCGGTTGGAACCAAGTGTCAAATTTGGACTCATCAGACCAAAGGACATATTTCCACCGGTCTAAATGTCCATTGCTCATGTTTCTTGGCCCAAGCAAGTCTCTTCTTCTTATTAGTGTCCTTTAGTAGAGGTTTCTTTGCAGCAATTTGACCATGAAGTCCTGATTCACACGGTCTCCTCTGAACAGTTTATGTTGAGATGTGTCTGTTACTTGAACTCTGAAGTATTTATTTGAGTTGCAATTTCTGAGGCTGGTAACTCTAATGAACTTATCCTCTGCAGCAGAGGTAATTCTAGGTCTTCCATTCCTGTGGCGGTCCTCAGGGAGAGCCAGTTTCATCACATGAAGAAACTTTCAAAGTTCTTGAAATGTTCCGCATTGACTGACCTTCATGTCTTAAAGTAATGAAACACAACCAAAACAAACTGCAAATACATCCAACGAGTGTGTAGTCACAAGGGCACCAACTACTACATTTTTGACTACTTTAATACCCTATAAGTGAATTTGTCCAAATACTTATGACTCACATGGGGGGACTGGATACATAAAGTGTATGAAAATACCTTCAAATAAAGGGGAAATGCTGTATTGTTGCCTAATATAGGGCCATATTAGGGCCTAAAACATTTGATCTCAAATAAAAAATGCTGGAGTAATAGAGACAAATTAAAATGTTTAGCTTCACTGTCCAAATTCATATGGAGGGTAGTGTAGCTACAGTCTTTATGTAGAGAAATGAATAGTGTTTTTCTTCACTCTGACATCATGGTTGTGTTTATTGGGCTGGAGAGTGTTTCTCTATTCTGATGGTGTACTTCAACTGGTTAGGTTTCACCTCATCTCTTTCCAGATTAGGAGCCAACAACTTTAGATGAATGCAGCTGTTCCCCCGGCTAGATTAAACATTTTCATTCTGTATTACAAGCCAGCCCTCTCAATGACACCTCCCAACCTATACATTACTCTGTTTTTCTCTGTCTCTAGCCTCAGATAGGAGGACAATTTGAGCAGTGGTAATTTGAGGGCTAAAGTTAAAGAGCAGGTAGGTATGTCAGGGTGCACTGGGCCGTGTGCACATTGCCAGCCTGTTTATTTGCTGCACACGCCTGTCTGACTGCTGCAGGCCTAATGACAGGCTGTGCTTTCAATAAAGTAACACATCAGCCCTCTGAATGTGACCTGGTATAGCAGTATGCTCATCACACTGGGTGTATAGTACTAACTCTGTGTGTGACTAGAGCAGAGCATCCCAATAAGGGTGCTGCAGAGAGAGACATCGGTCGGTCTCGCTCTCTGCCTGCCTGCCTGCCTGCCTGCCTGCCTGCCTGCCTG